>NC_051211.1:44318479-44618479 GCF_015220715.1 Pygocentrus nattereri
TCTATATGGGCCAAAGAGGATTTCAAGTTCAGGGAAATTTGGATGGCTATAATTATTGCCTAGCAGAAAAAGGGGGGGCTGAGTCTGTGGTAGAAGAAGAGGAAGAAGAAGAAGGTTTTCACTGTGCAGTCACTAAA
Source organism: Pygocentrus nattereri (assembly GCF_015220715.1). Lineage (NCBI taxonomy): Eukaryota > Metazoa > Chordata > Actinopteri > Characiformes > Serrasalmidae > Pygocentrus > Pygocentrus nattereri. The sequence continues at coordinate 44,318,617 of NC_051211.1, forward strand.
GTTCCTGGACACGACCATATCCAGGGACCCAAAGTGGAAGTGGGCATACGGTCTCCGTATTCAAGAAAGCACAGCAGAGAATGCTCTTCCTGAGATAGCTGAATAAATTCAACATGCTGCACAGCCTGATCCAGTTCTACACAACAGCCATGAAATCCATTCTCGTATCGTACATAAACATCTGATCTGGCGTGGGGTTTTGGGTAAAGGAGTCTGGAGGTTGGGAGGCAGAGACAGAGGGAACGGATGGAAGCGTGACAAAAAAAACATAACATCAGTGGTAATTCCTCCACAATCTTAAACTGTTGTGTCAGTTTATTAACAAGAAACCAGAAGGTTCAAAGTGAAATATTATTCTCCGTGTTTTATTTGCATGTAGTGAAAATTCAACTCTGTTCAATCAGTTACATTTAATATTTAATAGGTGACTTAAAACTTGCTGGGACAAACTTTATAAATACACAATTTTGTTTAGAAATTTGATACCGTTGCAGGTATTAAAAGGACATTTTGGACAGAATTTTCATGAAATTCCATGATGTGAGATCATAGGTAAGTTGGTATAGAACACTCTCTCAACCCTGTTCCTGAAGGCCCACTGTCCTGCACATTTTAGTGCGTTTCCTGATTTAACAGCCACTTCAACTCAACAAAGGGCTGTTAATGAGCTGATTAGTGGGATCAGGTGTGTTGGGAGCAGGGAACACACTAAAACATGCAGGACAGGAGGCCTCCAGGGCCACAGTTGAGAAACACTGTTAAAGCAGCTTGTTTACTATTAAACTAGTACACTGCTTGCTAGTTCCCCACTGTGTACAGAAAGTGATACAGTGCAAATTGTATACCTTATGTAACATGGAACTTGTCCAAGTTCATCACTGCTCTGCACAAACTTGTTGATCATTCAAGTCAAACTTGTGGTAAGGTCAGAAACTCAAATTTAAGAGGACTGACTAACTGCACAATTAGTACAACGTTGCAAAAAAAATCTTGGATCTTAATTTTTGTCAGTTTTTACATAAGTCGAAAAATCCAGTTACTTTTTGCATCGTGTGGACCAACAGAAATTGTGCCAATAGTTACACTGATAGATTTTACTCATTGTACCAAGTGAGTGTAAGCAAAATTTCTGCTGCCATGTTTGTCTGCACTTTTGTATTTTCTCTTTTCACTTTAAAGGCAGAAAATCGAGCATTTACCAGAAGAGCTGATTACAGCTTCTTAACCTTAGTGTTAATGCCTCAGTGTTAGTTACCCAGAAAAAACAGTGTTTCTGAAAAGCAGGTCTATTTTTCAGTAAAGATGTGTGTTCTGTATTTAGAAAATGCAAAAAACTACAGAGGAAAGTCACCATGTCCAATACAGAATGTTGGCTAGAGAGGAATAAAGGATTCCCAGCTTTGGTCTGTGGAGCAGTGCAACTCTGCTCTCCAGAGTGGAGCTCGATCTAATATCTTTAGGATGAGTAGGAGAGACAATTGTGATCCAGAATTAAACATCCAGCATCTGTAAACGACCTCAGTAAAGCTCAAATAAATCCTTACTGCAGTGTTCCAACAACGTGTTAAAGCCTTACCAGGAGTGTAGAGGCTGTTACAGCAGCAGAGAGAGTAAAAACTGTGTGCCGATAACAAGCCAGATGGAGCCGCTCCTCTTTAGCATGGAGGACACAGTGTTCATAATTTCCAAAAAGAATTTAATATTTTGATTTGTCAGACCACAGGACACCTTTCCACGTGGTGTCAGTCCAACTTAAATGAGCTTTGAGAAGGCAGGAGTGTTTCTGGGTTTTATTTATATCCATTACATTACATGACATTACATTTGCATTAAGCAGATGCTTTTATCCAAAGCGACTTACAAATAATGAGGTACATAGAACAAACATAGTCAGGCCTTAAAGGAGGCCAAAGGGTAATAGCGGGGTAGAGAAGGGAAGGAGGGCAAGAAGGAGATGAGGTTGGTAGTGGTTAGATTGCAAGAGGCGATTACAGTAAGTGCTCCCTGAAGAGCTCTGTCTTCAGGAGTTTCTTAAAACTAGCGAGGGACGCCCCTGCTCTGACAATGGAAGGTAGCTTGTTCCACCATTGGGGAATCCGATTTATTTTTTGCATGGTAGAGTTTTAACTTGCATTTGTGGATGACTGTGGTTTTCAGAAGTGTTTCTGAGCCCATGCAGTTATTTCCACTGCAGAATCATCTCTGCTTTTAATGCAGTGCTGCCTAAGGGCCCAAAGATTAATATTAGTTTTCAGCCTTGTCCCTTGCATATAGAGATTTCTCTGGATTCTCTGAATCTTTTAATGATATTGTGTACCATAGATGATGAAATCCCCAAGTTCTTTGCTACTACATGTTATTCTTTAATTGTTGCACTGTTTTCCCATGAAATCTTTTACAGACTGGGGAACAAAAGAGTGGGGAAGTACAATAACATTTCTCAGCTTCAATATTTTATATGTTGTCTTTGTACTATTTTTACTTAAATATAGGTTTAAATGATTTGCACATCATGGTATTCTGTTTATTTTGAACAGCGTTTTTGGAAATGGGGCTGTATGTTTATAATTATATGAAGTTGAATTACATATGCTGGAGCAGAGGAAACGTTAAAAAGGCAGTGCTCTGAGAACTGAGAACACTAATTTATTCATCCCAATAAGTGCGCTTGGTGATATCACCACAAGATGGCACCAGAGTTTATCTAATGGCTTTACCATGCTGCTCCATGTACTCAAAGCAGTTCTATTTCACAATTCCCATCATCCCATTGTTGTAAGTTAAATTACTTAAATGCCTTTGCCACTGAATGTGTTTCCTGAATTGATATTTGTATTTGTGTATCCAGTACTTCAGATCTGAAAAAGTCCCCAGCTGTACATTCTTCCACTGTGAAAAGACAGCTCAAAAATATGGATCTGAAAGGGTGTCGTTGTTGTGTAGTTGTCCAGAAGTCCTTACTGCGAAAAAGTAACTTGTAACTTAAAGGCTGTTTTGACTGAAAATCAAATGATGGGCCTCTGAGTTTTGCACATATATATTAATCTATAGACTATAAACAAATAGTCACTAAAATATTTCTGTTTTATATGGAAAATGATGTTCCGATACCAGGAAATGGAAGAGGGGGGATTAATCCATATTAAACATATTGCTGTTGTCAGAAGAAAATCCCCAGTTTTGATGTTTTCCAGTTTATCTCATAATTTGAAAATACATAATGTCCTTTACATTTTCTGTAAATTTCATGATTAATGGACTAAAAGAAACGACCAGAAATTACTTCCATTGACTTACATTAAAAGTAAAGTATGTTTTTTCCTTCTTCTGTAAAGTTATCAGTTTGGACAGAAGAGATTTTTTTCTTCCAACTACAGCGATATACACTGCTCAAAAAAATAAAGGGAACACTCAAATAACACATCCTAGATCTGAATGAATGAAATATTCTCATTGAATACTTTGTTCTGTACAAAGTTGAATGTGCTGACAACAAAAATCACACAAAAATCATCAATGGAAATCAAATGTATTAACCAATGGAGGCCTGGATTTGGAGTCACACACAAAATTAAAGTAGAAAAACACACTACAGGCTGATCCAACTTTGATGTGATGTCCTTAAAACAAGTCAAAATGAGGCTCAGTATTGTGTGTGGCCTCCACGTGCCTGTATGACCTCCCTACAACGCCTGGACATGCTCCTGATGAGGTGGCAGATGGTCTCCTGAGGGATCTCCTCCCAGACCTGGACTAAAGCATCTGCCAACTCCTGGACAGTCTGTGGTGCAACATGGCGTTGGTGGATGGAGCGAGACATGATGTCCCAGATGTGCTCAATCGGATTCAGGTCTGGGGAACGGGTGGGCCAGTCCATAGCTTCAATGCCTTCATCTTGCAGGAACTGCTGACACACTCCAGCCACATGAGGTCTAGCATTGTCCTGCATTAGGAGGAACCCAGGGCTAACCGCACCAGCATATGGTCTCACAAGGGGTCTGAGGATCTCATCTCAGTACCTAAAGGCAGTCAGGCTACCTCTGGCGAGCACATGGAGGGCTGTGCGGCCCTCAAAAGAAATGCCACCCCACACCATTACTGACCCACTGCCAAACCGGTCATGCTGAAGGATGTTGCAGGCAGCAGATCGCTCTCCACGGCGTCTCCAGACTCGGTCACATCTGTCACATGTGCTCAGTGTGAACCTGCTTTCATCTGTGAAGAGCACAGGGCGCCAGTGGCGAATTTGCCAATCCTGGTGTTCTCTGGTAAATGCCAAGCGTCCTGCATGGTGTTGGGCTGTGAGCACAACCCCCATCTGTGGACGTCGGGCCCTCATTCCATGCTCAAGGAGTCGGTTTCTAACCGTTTGTTCAGACACCTGCACATTTGTGGCCTGCTGGAGGTCATTTTGCAGGGCTCTGGCAGTGCTCCTCCTGTTCCTCCTTGCACAAAGGTGGAGGTAGCGGTCCTGCTGCTGGGTTGTTGCCCTCCTACGGCCTCCGCCATGTCTCCTGGTGTACTGGCCTGTCTCCTGGTAGCGCCTCCAGCCTCTGGATGCTACACTGACAGACACAGCAAACCTTCTTGCCACAGCTCGCATTGATGTGCCATCCTGGATGAGCTGCACTACCTGAGCCACTTGTTTGGGTTGTAGAGTCCGTCTCATGCTACCACGAGTGTGAAAGCACCACCAACATTCAAAAGTGACCAAAACATCAGCCAGAAAGCATAGGTACTGAGAAGTGGTCTGTGGTCCCCACCTGCAGAACCACTCCTTTATTGAGTGTGTCTTGCTAATTGCCAATAATTTCCACCTGTTGTCTATTCCATTTGCACAACAGCTGTGAAATTGATTGTCAAATAGTGTTGCTTCCTAAGTGGACAGTTTGATTTCAGAGAGGTTTGATTTACTTGGAGTTATATTGTGTTGTTTAAGTGTTCCCTTTATTTTTTTGAGCAGTGTATATATACCATAATACCACACTCAAATTGTCCTGTGTTCACATTACTTTCTGTGGGGTAGTAGAGCATGATGGCCTATGTGCTTCAGTTAAAAATAGCTCTGACTAAAGTTTAATAGTTTTTAAAAGAGAACCTTCACTCAAGGTTTTAATATTATTAAATTGGAAAATATCATTGATTCTGGCAAAAGGTGGTATTATGTCATCTTTAGGGATACGTACTTGATCTAACTTGTAGCTCTTGTTCATCTCAGATCCTGGCCTCCATATCTAGATACCTTTCCTAACATAAGTGCTAAACGTCTCTCTCCCCCTCTCTCTCTCTCCCTGTAGGAGAATTCTCAGCATTTAAGTAGTGCCACCAGCTGAAAAGTCCATCCCTCGTCACTTTTTAAGATGTCTTGTGTTCCTGCAGTGGGTTCATCCATAAAACAGAAAAAAACACCTAGTTTCAAAGAATGTGCTGTTTTTCTTCCTCTTTACCTGAAGAGCAACGGTGTTGATGGAATCGCTAAAAAATAATAAAAACAAACAAAAAAAATTAAAAGGGGTGGGGGGGGGGGACTCAGCTGGGATCCATCGCTGATTATAAGGAAAAAAATATCATAACCTGAAAAGAAGAAAACATAAAATAAAATTGACACTGAAGTTGCGAAACCTTCGAGGCGGCCTCTTTCATTTTAACAGAATGCAGGTTGCAGATCTGTCTGCTTGTTACCAGTTTGCTCTCTATTATGTACAACACTGTACACTTCTCTGTACCTTACATCTTTCAGATGCAAAATTGCTCATTATACTGATCTATTAGAGGCTTCTCAAAGAATCTGTCACTTACACTCCATTACATAGACGAGAACTTCTACCAAGTTGCTTCTTTTTTTTTTTTTTTTTTTTGAAGGATGGAATTGTTTTCATTTTTTTTCTCCCAGTATCAGTGATGACACTCTGTGAATTCATTATTAACCATAAAGTGTACACAAGGAAGTGCACGAGTCTTTCGAAGGAGCCCTGTTGGATGTGACAGCGTTCAGTCTCCTCAAGCTTTGGAGATATTTAAATGGACCAGTTCTTGCTCTCATGCTGTGGACTCTTCCAACCCTCCTTTTAGTTGGCAGACCTTATAGCTGGACGCAATGAAATAACGGAGGCGAGATTTTAAGAGTGCTGTATTTATTTTCAAGATTTTCTTATTTTATATGAGAATGTTACTAAAGAGGTTTATCTATCGAAGGATTGCTCACTTGACTGTGGAACACTTGGGGACAGTTCCTTTTTTCCCCTTTTTTGGGGTCTTCTAAAAGCCTTTTTCCTCTTCGCTTCTTTTCAGGTATTTTAGTTTTGTTGTTTTGTGTCCCCTTCGTGTCCTTCCTCTTCCCCGCCCACCCCTTCCAGCCACTTTTGTTCCTTTGCCTTGCCTGCACCTTAACCCCCTAGTATAAGTCAATTCAACTGAGAACTATCATAAAAGCTTTTGGGAGACTCTTTTCACCTGTAAATAGCTGTACAAAGGAAATACTGTCCGAGTTAAAAAATGTTTCCAATGAAGAAATAAAGGTTAAGAAAAGACATTTTGATAAATGAAATTCTGAAAAAAAAATTCTGTGTAAAAATATTTAAGATTGTATAATATAAAAGAAGAAAGAGCTTAATGTATTTGTTGTGAATATGCAAAACTGATATATTAAAGAAGTGCATGAAAACTGTCATTTCATTTTCAGTAATTTGTTTTATTTTTCAGTTAAAATTGTTTCAAGAGCCCATGTCATGGAAAACGAACTTTTCCTTGCTTGTTTGATGTAGTATAAAAATATTGTTCAAAGTTTCAAAACATATGGCTCATTTTCCAGTCCAAACACACTGCTCAGTTACAAAACAACAGAACACACAAGCTCACAGACCTGGGTCGTCAAGCTTCATGAAATGGGGTTCTATGGCCGAGCAGCTGCACACAAGGGTAAGGTCACCATGTGCAAGTGTAGCCTGGAGTGGTGTAAAACACACTTCCACTGGACCCTGGAGTAGTGCAAAAAATATTCTCTGGAGTGATTAATCGTGCTGAGCTAACTGGCAGTCAGATGGACGAATCTAGGCTTGGCGGATGCCAGGAGAATGCTACCTACCAGAATACATAGTACCAACACTGTACACTTTGCCTAAATCATATGTGATATATTAGAAGGATTTCAATCTAATAAGCATTTAAGTTTTAGTTTTTCAAAGTGTTTTATTTCTGCTATCAATCCCAGACAAGTTTGTTAGTTTGCCAGATAAGAAGTCTTGCAGAAGGCATGACATTTCACAAAAACTGAAGAGAGATTGGAGTGAGAATGATGTGAGAAATTCAGAGCACAGGCGAATACAGACAGATAAAGGCTTATTAAGGAACGTATCAGACAAATGAACTGTTTTAAAAATTTTGGGATAAGAACACCACTATTGTCCAGCGAACCTGGTATTTGAAGCAACTGGTGTCTCTGGAGTCTGAAGAACCTCGATGCAGGATCCTCCACAGGCCTTCAACTGTGCCTTTAAGCTGTATCTTGGCCAGCCCTAAGCAAAGCTCACAAAAATAAATGCTTGCAATGAAGACTAATTTTCAAACCGTTTTATTCACTATACTAGATGGATGGAGTTTATGATGGTTGGTAAATGGTCGCCTTGTTCCAAGAAGACTGCGACATCTGCAAGGAGTTGGAGAAGTGATTTTGGCCGGAATATTGGTGAGATGGTAGGTCCGTGAGGGTGTTAAAATGACCTCTACAAGATACACCATATTGCAAAATGTATTCCCTCATCCATCCAAATCATTGACTTCAGGTGTTCCAATCATTTCCATGGCCACAAGTGTATAAAATCAAGCACTTAGGCATGCAGACTACTTCTACAAACATTTGTGAAAGAATGGGTCGCTCTCAGGAGCTCAGTGAATTCCAGCTTAGTACCGTGATAGGACGCCACCTGTGCAACAAGTTCAGTCGTGAAATTTCCTCGCTACTAAATATTCCACAGTCAACTGTCAGTGGTATTATAACAAAGAGGAAGCGATTGAGAATGATAGCAACTCAGCCACAAAATAAGTAGGCTAATGACAGAGCAGGGTCAGTGGATGCTGAGGCACATAGTGCACATAGTCAATTGCTACAGACCTCCAAACTTTATGTGGCCTTCAGATTAGCTCAAGAACAGTGCATAGAGAGCTTTGTGGAATGGGTATCCATGGCCAAGCAGCTGCATCCAAGCGTACATCACCAAGCACAATGCAAAGTGCCACCACTGGACTCTAAAGCAGTGAAGACCTGTTCTCTGGAGTGACTAATCACGCTTCTCTGTCTGGCAATCCGATGGACGAGTCTAGGTTTGGCGGTTGCCAGGAGAATGGTACTTGTCTGCTTGCATTGTGTTCTTCCTGTTCTTCAGGAATTGGGCTCAGCCCCTTAGTTTCAATGAAAGGAACTCTTACTGCTTCAGCAGACCAAGACATTTTGGACAATTTCATGCTCCCAACTTTGTGGGAGCAGTTTGGGGATGGCCCCTTCCTGTTGCAACATGGCTCGGTCTGGAAGAACTTCACTGGCCTGCACAGAGTGCTGATCTCAACCCAATTGAACACCTTTGGGATGAGAGTCTGCGAGCCACGCCTTCTCGTCTAACATTAGTGTCTGAAACTAGAAACTATACACCAGAAACTATACATGGACTTTAGATTTGTTAATGACACTGCAAAAAATGGTTCATATATATGTAACATGATTTGTGAATATCATTTTTGATTTAACAAAGCGAGGTCCATAAAAACATGGTTTGACATGGTTTGACAGTGACCTGCATAGAGTCCTGACCCCAACTCCTCTGAACACCTTTGGGATGAACTGGAATGTTGATTGTAAGCTAGTCCTTCTTGTCCGAAATCAGTGACTGATTTCAAAAATATAACTGAATGGGCACAAATTCACAAAACCAAACTCTTCAATCTTGTGGAAAACCCTTCCAGAAAAGTGGAGGTTGTTATAGCCAAAAAGGGGCAGGCCATCTCCATATTAATGCCCATTGTTTTGGAATAGGATGTCCAATAAGCCTATATAGGTAGGATGGTTGTTTGTCCACATACTTTTGGTCATATTGTGTATATTTGCCTATTCATCCTAAAACAGTTCAGCTTCATCCATTTACACTGATGTTATGTGTTTAATTTGAGGGCATATAGAAGGCTTGAAAATGGTCATGTAAAAATGACACATGACTGTTTTTGGTTCATACAGTTGCTTTTCCAATTAAGTATCAACTATATAAGCTTTTAACAAGGTACATTGTCTAAAATGAGTCTGCCATTGGAAAATCTACAATATAGATAATTTTTTTTTAAGGAGGTTTAATTGGTGGGTAAGTAACCATGACCACATTAGAGACTGTCAGATTTAAGTTTTCATTAATACATAGCAAAAATGTTTTGCATCACAGGAAATAAACCAGTATAGTACAATGTTTTTTAGCAGCTTTATTTGCATTATGTATCACAAAAGCTAAATGTTTCTTAAAGCATGAAGAAATTATTACAACTTAAAAAATTGGCAACCAGAGTTTTAGAATCTTAAACCAACTGAAACAAGAAAACATCTTACACCATACCAAAACATATAGACCATAAACAGTTGTGAATAATTTCATATAACTAGTCCTCAATATTGTAACTTGATAATTTTGCAGTTTCTCAAATTTTGAACAGTCAATGCAATGATTGCGTTTTCTCAGTTTTTCCGAGACTAAAACAAAAACATGATTGTATGGCTAGATGAGCAGCGGGAAGCTAAAAACCATGAAGTAACACAATGCTATGCTTTGTAGTAAAAATTCTTTAAACTGAGAAATAAATTAAATTGATCATTACGTGAAAACTCTTGCTCGAGTTTGGCCGTCAAAGTTTTGCTTGTTTCTTTTAACCAGTTGCAGTATACCATCCTGTGCCTCCTTGCAGGTATTTTGTAGTAGCAGGCGCTCTTTGGTAAAGTTTGGGTTCTCAGGGTCCAGGGCCATGAGCTTTCAAAGGCTGCTGACTCTGTCCATCAAGTATTTGTTGGACACCTCAGTGTAGGTACCTGAAATCATGTTCACCAAATGGGCAATGTTTGAGGCATGAAATGCTTGGGTGTAGATAATGTCTTTGATGAACATACTTGGCGAGTATCTCAAAGAGGAGGTGGATGTCTTCTGAATAGTCTTGGTGAAATCTTTCAGTGAGGTTTCCAAACATGTCTTGATTATATTTGACACCATCTGAAAGAAACGCACCATTTTCTCCCACTGCTCTTTCACTTGTCCCATGGCATCAAGTCCCTTGACCAGAAACTTGATGGTGGTTTCAAAGTCAATCTCCTGGACTTTACAGGTACTCAGGGAGATAAGGACGTCATTCAGCTCCTGCTTCTTCTTCTCCATTTCATCTACTCGCTTCCCATAAGCTTCCCTCACTTGATCTAACTGAGCCCGACTCTGCTTTATACGAAAACGGGCATTTTCTCTAGCAGTCTGGCTAGCAGTCATCTTCTCGGATCCACTGGTCTGTGATTTGCACAGTTGTGGAGGCTTTGCAGTGAAGGCTGGGGTGTTGGTTGAGGCCTTACTCTTTGAGTCAAATATTTGAGCAGACTCTACTAGATTGTGGATGTGTGAAACCAAATTGCTCATTTCATCTTGTTCACATTTTCCCTGCTCTGCATACCTGGCCAAATCGGTGCAGATGGAGATGCCTTTCTGACAAATTGATAAAGCCTCCTGCCTTGGCGGGCATGGCTTCTGCTTGTTGATAATGTCTTTAATTATCTCAAAGTTCCTACTCAGGAAATTTGAAGTTATTCATCCGCTACTCTTATCTTTCACTGCTTCCCATTTGATTTGATTATTATCAATGAATTTGAGGAAACTTTGGCTTACTGACAAAATGTGGCTTGAATTGGCGTATATGTTGTTTATGTTCATTGGGTCATGTTCTTGCGCGCTCTGTTCCACGCTTGCTCCGGCATTGATTGTATTTTGTGCAGCAAAAGATGAAATTGATTTAATTCCGTCTGCAATAAAGCCTCCTGTGCTAATATAAGCTGCACCAGAAAGGATAGTATTCACTGTGCCAGCCAGGCCCTCGACCAGATTCATCCCAATCATTTCCCAGTCATTTGGCAAAGAGTTCATTGCCTCCTCAAAAGACTTCTGGGCTTGTTTAAGTTGCTCATCAAGTTTGTTCACATGATTTTCAGCCCTCTTATTGGCTTCCTTTAACAGTTTTTCTCTAAACTTTGCTGTTTCCAGCTTTTGCCTGACTTCCTCAAGCTCGTGAGAATAACTCTGTTTGGCATTTAGGCAAGCCTCCAGAAGCTCTTGAATCAGCATAATGACTTCCATGAACTTCTTCTCAGTGTTCGTTGCCAGGTCCAGACAATCGTTTGCTATGCTGTCAATATTCTGGAGCTGGTCAGGGATAAAGGTTTGAACAAGTTCGTCGTTATCTTGGAGAAGAATTTTCACGCACATCTTTATGTAGTCAGGAACGTTGCCTGTGTGTAGGCGAATCTGATCCATGTTCTTGTGGGCCTCATTGAAAGCACTCCATCCAGCATTGCAAACTTGCATGAGACAAGCTCTGAATGATTCTGGGTACCTGATGAATTTGAATCCATCTTTCGGTGGACTTTTGTTGATGGAGAAGTCCACTTTTGATGAAATGAAGACCAACTCTCCCAAAATGGCAATGGAAATTAGACCTGGTGTCAAGTACTCCTCCCAGTTTGCGTACGGCTGCATTAGCATTTTGGTGTCATTTCTGGAACTCGATGCCTTAGTAATGTTTTGCATAGCTTTGATGAGCTCTGATGAAGACATGGTCTGACCCTAATGGAGAGTGATTGAAAACTGCATTAAAATTTGGATTCAGTAAGCTTATGCAATAAATCTTGGAGAATTGACCTATGGGTAGGGGAGGGGGGGTTACTCAGCTTTTATTTAAAAGGGCATTTCAGCCTACAATGAGTTGAATATATGTTGTGATGTGTCACATCGTTTTCTGTAACGTAACATTAACCCCTTATCCTCCTCAGCTGCACTGGTTGACGAATACATGATTTAAAATAATTTTCCTGGTTTTGTTCATCATGTTTTCTCAATACAATACCAAGCATATATTATGTAATATATCACCCATTATATCACAATACAGTTCCCGATACAATTTACAATACCTGTGGTGTCAACCAAGTGCTAGTCTGTCCTCTGAGTTCAGTCAAATATTTAATACAATCAAGTACTTAATTAGCTCATTCTTAACTCTTACCTACTTTGTTATCAAAGAAAATTTATGGAGAAAACAGTGATTCTACCTTTTTTCTGCACAAAACAAGTGCAACAGACAAGACTTTCACCAAGAGAAAATTACCAAACTAACAAAATATCTACATAGCCAGATTGCTATCTTGCCAACTTTATCTTTTAGCTTGTTGTACTATTGTAAACATAGTACACTTATATGCTCACAATAAGATGCTTAGCTTCCTAGCACTAACATCATCTGCCGTTATTCTATGTTGGTGTTTGGTGAATGCTTCACTCCAGAACTGCTGCTTTTATACACAATGCTTAGCAAGGTCAGCAAAATGGGTGTGAAAACTCTTGCAGATATATTTATCCTTAGAAGTTAGAGCCTGAATTCTTCTGGACATCTGTCTTGATCAAAAAGCAGGTAAGACGCTGTACACTCACTATGCACTTTATTACAATTATTTACTTTGAACACTGCCCATTTGATTCATTACGTCTACTTTTTAGTTCCACTGTGTATCATTACTGACTGTAGCCCGCCTTATATCATAATGTTATATATACATATCACTGCTGTCAGAATGACATTTGAAAATATCTGTTGCTCTTTATACTGTGTGTCATTATGAATGAACCAAAAAAATGGTCCAAAATTACTTGGAAAAAAGTTTATTTCCATTTACTTACGTTAAAATAAAGTATGTTTTTTCCTTCTCTTGTAAAGTTGTCATTTTAGAGATGAGTTTTGTTCTGACACCAGTGATATACGTGTACATACTACGTTTTAACAAATTTTTACAAAACTTGTTACACTCTCTTTTTCAGCATACTTATATGTGCTAAAAAAGTAAATGCGTAAAAATCTGTTTTCTAACATATTACCCCATTAAAGGGCAATCGCACCAATTTTTTCATGGTTGAGATATGAATGAAGTTATTAAGAGTTGGTTGATGTGAAATGCTCCTTTCTAAAGAAACTTGCTGAGTCCAAATTGTTCATGCCGGTCGTGATAAGAACAAGACATCTGAAGAGTTTAATGCAACTAAAGTTCCCTCACAGAATGTTAGTGTGGCTCTTTATAATAAGAGCTATAAATATGCTGCCTGATGCCCAAATTTGAATTTTTCTGGCTAGTTTTTCGATAAGCTCTTGGTCTAAAATGCAGGGTCAAATGCGAATAAGGCAAACTGGTCCCCAAAGAAAACTTCTTTTTTCAGGTTTGCCACTTTTTATCCATCACCAATATTACATTTTATGTAAAAACTCAGATGTCACGTGTAGGTTCACTGGTCATTTAGGATTGTCAATAAAATGGTTATATTTATGTTGTAGACATTGTGACCCCTGGTTTATGTTGATTCCTCCTGTCCATTTGTGCCAACCGCAACACCCTCAATTACATCACTGTGCCGTTCAGATGTGTCAGCATTGAGATAGGATGGGACTGTTTCAGCTCACTCCCAGTGTTCATAAAGGCTCAGTCAGAAACTGCCTCTACAAGCGCAGTTTCTAAAGCTTTACCATCCAGTGGTCAAACAGAGACCCTCTTAGCTTTTATTTGGTATTTAGCTTATTAAATTGTAAATACTCTTTGACCAGAGGAGGATGGGTCTCCCCTTGTGAGTCTTGGTTCCTCCCAAGGTTTCTGCCTCCAGGGTGAGGGAGTTTTTCCTTGCCACTGTCACCTCTGGCTTGCTCACTGGGGGATATGTTATAACTGTATATTTTCACACTTCTGTAAAGCTGCATTGTGACAACACTGTTGTTAAAAAGTGCTATACAAATAAACTTGAACTGAATTGATTTTATATCATCACCACTGTAAAGAAATTCGAATCAGTAAGTTTCTCTACAGTGAACCATTTCACATCAAACCACTCTGAACAATTTTGTTTCCACCTCAACATTTGAACTATGCAGACATTTTGGTCAAGAATTGGTGGAATAAGTATTTATGCTAGATTTTATTAAAGTTGCCATGTTGTTCAATACAACCCCAATTCCAAGGAAGTTCGGGCATTGTGTAAAACAAATATATCAATTTATTTATTTATTTTTTTAATCAAATATCAATTTACCGGTCAATCCATGTTCCGACTCTCACCTATGGTCACAAGCTTTGGGTAGTGCCCGAAAGATGGATGGATATTCTGTTTTGATTTATGTTTTACACAACGTCCCAACTTCATTGGAATTGGGGTTGTATTAAACAACATGGCAACTTTAATAAAATCATTTAACATTATGCATTTTTTTTATTTGTGTAATTTAAAGCTTAAACAACATTTTTCTCACATTTTCACAGGGTAAACCCAGCATGTCATTCCACGTGGAAAATCAGGGGAGGAATTTTGTGAAGGCAGTGAGTCCTTCACTTAAGAATGGAATTAGCTCTCTCAATGCCTTAACCATCAGCCTCTTAGCTACAGATAAAGACCTTCTGTATGTGGCCAAAAATGATTCAAAGTTCGGGGAAATTAGGAGTGCTATAGTTGGTGCACAGCAAAAGCTGGGGGAGGCCGAGTCGGCTGCATGCGGGGAACTCAAATTGGTAGATTATCGCTATGAAAAGCTGACGGTTATAAAGGAGAATCTATCTAGACAGCTGGAAAGCACAATAAATAAACTACAAGATTTAAAAATTAATCAACGTAATAACAAAGCCACTCTAGACATGTATAAAGCAAATAAAAACTCTGCAGAGTATATTCTTAGAGAAGTACGTGAGGAGCTCATGTATCACAAGAGGCAAGTGGAGGAGGCAGAAGCTCTAAGGGATGCTGGATTTGGGATCACATTTATTCCCATTTTCGGATGGATTGCTGGTAATGTTCTAGTGTCTTTTTTTCAACTGAATTATGTACCCTCCCCTACCCTGGAAAGCCTTAATAAAAGTAACCCCAAAATGCAGATGAGTATTTGCACTCATCTTCCACAGTAGGAAATTCAAATTGAAAGACTAGCTACAGACTTGTGATCATAATCAGGCTACCATTTTTTTTTCTGCTTTCCACAAAAATAATGGTCAATAATGATGGCAGCGGCTGAAAATGACATTGAAAATGCAACTTTCTGCGTCAGTCAGGCAGAGGAAACAGTTGAACAATTTGACTCCCAGGTGCGAGAGTTCAGCTGGAAAGTGTCTAACTTTGAGAGAAAAATTGATCAGACTCGCAATGAGATTTCAAAGACAGAGGATGAGCTGAGGCAGATATGCTGGGAGATTAACGAGGTCCTAATGCAGCGGAAGAAGATTGCTGACTTCCAGGAGAAGATGAGGAAGTCTGTCAAAGTTCTTGGTTGTCTTGCTGGGACATGCAATGTGGCAGAAATTCAAACACGCTGCTTTGTGTTGCTGGAGGCGATGATGAAGATATTGCAGGACTTTGTCGCATTGGCGGAAGGGCTCAGAGAAGATCGCCTTCTCCGTGATGAAGGCATTAAAGCCCTGATCACAAACCTGCAAGTCAACTACATCAAACTTAAGGCCATTGCTGTGCCTCCTGATACCTCTGCCATTGAAAATTACATATGAGTTTTCCATTCATTTTGTGCATGACTTATGCTTCTTTGTCTTTGCCTTTTTGGTGGTGTGTAGGGGTGGTGGTAGAAAGGGGAATAGCCTTCACAAATGTATTGTATGCCTACCTGCTTAAGGCTTTGCAAAAGCTGTCTTTATACTGAGTGGTTATTTTAATATTCTATTAATAGAGGTGAAGTAAAAATGCACTTCACCCACAATTAACCATGACCTGCCCTGAATGTTTATGAAATGAATCAGTGATGTATGCAATAAAAATATTTAACAAAAATATGGATTCCAGAGAGATTTTGTATTCAAACAACTGCTCCAAATGGATGACATAAGAAGACTAATAAAACTATAAATAAAAGTATAAAGAAATCTGCACAGCTCAGGACTCTAAGAAAAGAGAAATGATAGCAGTGAATGATATTTATTTATGCAGACAATAGTGATAACAAAAATATCAACCATGAAAACAACAACAACAATAATAAAAGTTCTAATATCAGACTTCTTTTTCCACTTAATATGTGGTTTTATGTACCACACAGTCATAATTCATCCATACATGGCCATTTTCTGATTTCTCCTTATCCCTTAGAATTAAACAGGCTGTTATTGGGTCTTTGAGATTGATATATGTAAATGGGCTCTGTTGTGGCTGGCTACCCTGCTGTAGGCTGACTATGTAAATGAGTCAGATGCTGAGAATCTATGTGCAATACACATGGTAAAATAAAGTAATTTTGATTCTAATTTATAATAATAAGAATACTTTTTCAATCATATTTGGACAGTGCATTTCCTTTCAGCAACTTTACTTTCCAGCATCATAAGTTCATACAACAATAGCAGCTCATGCAATATTCCTAATTGTCTTCACATTAAATAAAAAAGAGGTGTCCTTTTACACAAGTTTGCCTGCACATAAGAGGTGAACTCCAAGTGAACCCCACCTGAATCTAAAGGAGTGTAAAGCATGGATGTCATACACATTAATTTCAATCCATTTCAATTAATTTCAGCACTACAACGTGTTCAGGTTGTTAAAACATTGCAAATGTTTCCATCAACATAAAAATAAAATAAGTAAATGGAAAGTGAACTTGAGACAGGACAGTTTTTGAATGATTTTGCAAGAGAATGGATGGTAAATTTATAAAATTTTATAAAAATGCATTATACCAGTGGTACATCATTCACTGGTATAAGCTGTTGTGATAGTTTATTAACATGAAACCACAAGATTCAAAGGGAAATATTGTTCTAGTTAATATTCAGCTCAGTTCAGTCAGTTACATTGAATATTTAACAGGTGATTTAAAACTTGATGGGGCACATTTTATGAATGCATGACTGGGAATTATTTGTGTTTGAAAGTATATAGGTGCATGAATTAAATAAAGATTTTGGACTGAATTTTCATGAAATTCCATGATGTGAGATCATCGTAAGTTGCTATAGAACACTCTCTCAACCCTGTTCCTGAAGGCCCACTGTTCTGCATATTTCAGTGTATTTCCTGCTTTAACAGCCACTTCAACTCATCAAAGGGCTGTTAATGAGATGATTAGTGGGATCAGGTGTGTTGGGAGCAGGGAACACACTAAAACAAGCAGGACCTCAGTGTTTTCATAAATTTTTATGAAATTCCATGATGTGAGATCATCTGTAAGTTGGAACAGCTTATGTTCTATTAAACTACAACACTGCTTTCTAATTTCTCACTGTGTACAGAAGTAATACAGTGCAAATCGTATACCTTATGTAGCACTGAAGTTCATCACTGCTCTGCACACAAGTTGTTGATCATTCCAGTGAAATGTCCTTGTTGTAAGGTCAGAAACTCTGACTAACTGCACAATTAGTACTATCTTCAATAGCCAATTAGCAACAGTACAAACTGGCTTCATCAGCAGGCAGTGTTTCCCTCTGCTTTTTCATAATGCGCAAAAAATCTTGGATCTTCATTTTTGTCAGATTTTACTTTTTTGCATAACTCCATAAATCCAGTTACTCTTTGCATTGTGTTTTAAATTTGATGATTAGTGGACCAACAGAAATGGTGCCTATAGTTACACTGTGTCAAGTGAATGTAAGCAAAATTGACACATTAGGTGATGTTTTGTCTGCACTTTTGTATCTTCTCTTTTCACTTTAAAAGCAGAAAATCTGGTGTTAAACACAAGCGCTGAACAAGCAGTGTTTCTGATAAGCATGTCTGTTTTTCAGTAAAGAAGTGTGTTCTGTATTTAGAAAACTAAAAAAAAGTATAGAGAAAAGTCACCATGTCCAATACAGAGCGTTGGCCAGAGAGTGTTGGCCCTCCAGCATCTGGCTGTGAAGCAGTGCAACTGTGTTCTCTGGAGTGGAGCTCCAACTAATATCTTTAGGATGAGTAGGAGAGACAATTGTGATCAATGTTAAAATCTTTCAACATTGACTGAAAAAATAAGCAAAATAAGTGTTTTAATAATAACTCAGGGCTGGACTCTCCAGCATTTCATTCCACATGAGAAATTATGGGAGGAGATTTGTGAAGGGGACCTTCACTTAAGAACAGAATTAGCACTTTCAACCTCTTAAATATACATAAAGACCTTCTATATGGGCCAAAGAGGATTTCAAGTTCAGGGAAATTTGGATGGCTATAATTATTGCCTAGCAGAAAAAGGGGGGGCTGAGTCTGTGGTAGAAGAAGAGGAAGAAGAAGAAGGTTTTCACTTGTGCAGTCACTAAAGTTCCTGGACACGACCATATCCAGGGACCCAAAGTGGAAGTGGGCATACGGTCTCCGTATTCAAGAAAGCACAGCAGAGAATGCTCTTCCTGAGATAGCTGAATAAATTCAACATGCTGCACAGCCTGATCCAGTTCTACACAACAGCCATCAAATCCATTCTTGTATCGTACATAAACATCTGATCTGGTGTGGGGTTTTGGGTAAAGGAGTCTGGAGGTTGGGAGGCAGAGACAGAGGGAACGGATGGAAGCGTGACAAAAAAAACATAACATCAGTGGTAATTCCTCCACAATCTTAAACTGTTGTGTCAGTTATTAACAAGAAACCAGAAGGTTCAAAGTGAAATATTATTCTCCGTGTTTTATTTGCATGTAGTGAAAATTCAACTCTGTTCAATCAGTTACATTTAATATTTAATAGGTGACTTAAAACTTGCTGGGACAAACTTTATAAATACACAATTTTGTTTTGAAATTTGATACCGTTGCAGGTATTAAAAGGACATTTTGGACAGAATTTTCATGAAATTCCATGATGTGAGATCATAGGTAAGTTGGTATAGAACGCTCTCTCAACCCTGTTCCTGAAGGCCCACTGTCCTGCACATTTTAGTGCGTTTCCTGATTTAACAGCCACTTCAACTCAACAAAGGGCTGTTAATGAGCTGATTAGTGGGATCAGGTGTGTTGGGAGCAGGGAACACACTAAAACATGCAGGACAGGAGGCCTCCAGGGCCACAGTTGAGAAACACTGTTAAAGCAGCTTGTTTACTATTAAACTAGTACACTGCTTGCTAGTTCCCCACTGTGTACAGAAAGTGATACAGTGCAAATTGTATACCTTATGTAACATGGAACTTGTCCAAGTTCATCACTGCTCTGCACAAACTTGTTGATCATTCAAGTCAAACTTGTGGTAAGGTCAGAAACTCAAATTTAAGAGGACTGACTAACTGCACAATTAGTACAACGTTGCAAAAAAAATCTTGGATCTTAATTTTTGTCAGTTTTTACATAAGTCGAAAAATCCAGTTACTTTTTGCATCGTGTGGACCAACAGAAATTGTGCCAATAGTTACACTGATAGATTTTACTCATTGTACCAAGTGAGTGTAAGCAAAATTTCTGCTGCCATGTTTGTCTGCACTTTTGTATTTTCTCTTTTCACTTTAAAGGCAGAAAATCGAGCATTTACCAGAAGAGCTGATTACAGCTTCTTAACCTTAGTGTTAATGCCTCAGTGTTAGTTACCCAGAAAAAACAGTGTTTCTGAAAAGCAGGTCTATTTTTCAGTAAGATGTGTGTTCTGTATTTAGAAAATGCAAAAAACTACAGAGGAAAGTCACCATGTCCAATACAGAATGTTGGCTAGAGAGGAATAAAGGATTCCCAGCTTTGGTCTGTGGAGCAGTGCAACTCTGCTCTCCAGAGTGGAGCTCGATCTAATATCTTTAGGATGAGTAGGAGAGACAATTGTGATCCAGAATTAAACATCCAGCATCTGTAAACGACCTCAGTAAAGCTCAAATAAATCCTTACTGCAGTGTTCCAACAACGTGTTAAAGCCTTACCAGGAGTGTAGAGGCTGTTACAGCAGCAGAGAGAGTAAAAACTGTGTGCCGATAACAAGCCAGAAGGAGCCACTCCTCTTTAGCCTGGAGGACACAGTGTTCATAATTTCCAAAAAGAATTTAATATTTTGATTTGTCAGACCACAGGACACCTTTCCACGTGGTGTCAGTCCAACTTAAATGAGCTTTGAGAAGGCAGGAGTGTTTCTGGGTTTTATTTATATCCATTACATTACATGACATTACATTTGCATTAAGCAGATGCTTTTATCCAAAGCGACTTACAAATAATGAGGTACATAGAACAAACATAGTCAGGCCTTAAAGGAGGCCAAAGGGTAATAGCGGGGTAGAGAAGGGAAGGAGCGCAAGAAGGAGATGAGGTTGGTAGTGGTTAGATTGCAAGAGGCGATTACAGTAAGTGCTCCCTGAAGAGCTCTGTCTTCAGGAGTTTCTTAAAACTAGCGAGGGACGCCCCTGCTCTGACAATGGAAGGTAGCTTGTTCCACCATTGGGGAATCCGATTTATTTTTTGCATGGTAGAGTTTTAACTTGCATTTGTGGATGACTGTGGTTTTCAGAAGTGTTTCTGAGCCCATGCAGTTATTTCCACTGCAGAATCATCTCTGCTTTTAATGCAGTGCTGCCTAAGGGCCCAAAGATTAATATTAGTTTTCAGCCTTGTCCCTTGCATATAGAGATTTCTCTGGATTCTCTGAATCTTTTAATGATATTGTGTGCCATAGATGATGAAATCCCCAAGTTCTTTGCTGCTACATGTTATTCTTTAATTGTTGCACTGTTTTCCCATGAAGTCTTTTACAGACTGGGGAACAAAAGAGTGGGGAAGTACAATAACATTTCTCAGCTTCAATATTTTATATGTTGTCTTTGTACTATTTTTACTTAAATATAGGTTTAAATGATTTGCACATCATGGTATTCTGTTTATTTTGAACAGCGTTTTTGGAAATGGGGCTGTATGTTTATAATTATATGAAGTTGAATTACATATGCTGGAGCAGAGGAAACGTTAAAAAGGCAGTGCTCTGAGAACTGAGAACACTAATTTATTCATCCCAATAAGTGCGCTTGGTGATATCACCACAAGATGGCACCAGAGTTTATCTAATGGCTTTACCATGCTGCTCCATGTACTCAAAGCAGTTCTATTTCACAATTCCCATCATCCCATTGTTGTAAGTTAAATTACTTAAATGCCTTTGCCACTGAATGTGTTTCCTGAATTGATATTTGTATTTGTGTATCCAGTACTTCAGATCTGAAAAAGTCCCCAGCTGTACATTCTTCCACTGTGAAAAGACAGCTCAAAAATATGGATCTGAAAGGGTGTCGTTGTTGTGTAGTTGTCCAGAAGTCCTTACTGCGAAAAGTATCTTGTAACTTAAAGGCTGTTTTGACTGAAAATCAAATGATGGGCCTCTGAGTTTTGCACATATATATTAATCTATAGACTATAAACAAATAGTCGATAAAATATTTCTTTTTTATATGGAAAATGATGCTCCGATACCAGGAAATGGAAGAGGGGGGATTAATCCATATTAAACATATTGCTGTTGTCAGAGGAAAATTCCCATTTTTGATGTTTTCCAGTTTATCACATAATTTTAAAATACATAATGTCCTTTACATTTTCTGTAAATTTCATGATGAATGGACTAAAAGAAATGACCAGAAATTACTTCCATTGACTTACAGTTAAAAGTAAAGAATGTTTTTTCCTTCTTCTGTAAAGTTATCAGTTTGGACAGAAGAGATTTTTTTTTCTTCCAACTACAGCGATATATATATATATATATATATATATATATATATATATATATATATATATATATATATATATATATACCATTATCCCACACTCAAATTGTCCTGTGTTCACATTTCTTTCTGTGGGGTAGTAGAGCATGATGGCCTATGTGCTTCAGTTAAAAATAGCTCTGACTAAACTTTAATAGTTTTTAAAAGACAACCTTCACTCAAGGTTTTAATATTATTAAATTGGAAAAATGTCATTGATTCTGGCAAAAGGTGGTATTATGTCATCTTTAGGGATACGTACTTGATCTAACTTGTTCATCTCAGATCCTGGCCTCCATTGAGCTTTTGGCACGCTCCCTACCCAAGATCCACCGCAGCGCCTCTGAACCGTCCCTCAATCGCGCTGGCTTCCAGACGGAAGACTTCAGTCTGTACGCCTGCGCCTCTCCAAAAACACCCATTCAGGCTGGAGGCTATGGTAACATGCATACATTTATTCTGAAATATATTGTTCTAGATACCTTTCCTAACATAAGTGCTAAACGTCTCTCTCCCCCTCTCTCTCTCTCCCTGTAGGAGAATTCTCAGCATTTAAGTAGTGCCACCAGCTGAAAAGTCCATCCCTCGTCACTTTTTAAGATGTCTTGTGTTCCTGCAGTGGGTTCATCCATAAAACAGAAAAAAACACCTAGTTTCAAAGAATGTGCTGTTTTTCTTCCTCTTTACCTGAAGAGCAACGGTGTTGATGGAATCGCTAAAAAATAATAAAAACAAACAAAAAAAATTCAAGGTGGGGGGGGACTCAGCTGGGATCCATCGCTGATTTTAAGGAAAAAATATCATAACCTGAAAACAAGAAAACTTGAAATGATGCGCATAAAATAAAATTGACACTGAAGTTGCGAAACCTTCGAGGTGGCCACCGGATGAAAGAGGAGACAAATGCAGGACGTGAGGATGAAGCGTCAGAAGTCTCGCCTTGAGGAGGAAAAAAGGACGACTGACTTTTGGAGACGTGAAAACAGAAAGGGCCGATGAACGGTGCTTAAGATTGTCTAGCCTTTCTGTGTTTCTGCTGGTGTCAGCATGCAGTGCTGACCAAATGGAGCACAGGATTTACACATTGACCAACGGCATGATTCTGTAGTAGAGAATAGAGCGAGCGATACCGTGTCCTTATTTGCAGTTTCTCTTTGGATATCATAAGGGAATGAGGTTGGATCTCAACCGATCTCTGAGAGGACGTCAGGAGATGACTTGAATGATGTTACGAGACGTTTCTTTTTCTTTGTACTGAGTTTGTTTTGATGTTGCCTAAGGCCAGAGCTGCTGATAATGTTTTTGTCCTCTTTGTTTTTATTCGTTTTGTTTTTGATTTTTCGTTTGCTTTGTCCCACAGCTTTGCTTTTTCAGTAACATGATGTCAGATCAAGTACATTCCTTTGTGGAGACGGGTAAAGCATCAGTAGATTTTTTTTTTTTTTTTTTTTTTTTTTTTTTTTTTTTTTTTTTTGGACTTTGCTTTTTGGGCTTCGTTTACAGAGGAACGGTAGTGGAATGTTTGTTTGGGAGATATCCAATATTGCCCAAACAAATATGCTCCATTCTACTGGATGGTGACTGTGATATTCATTATAACTACATGCCACCCCAAGGAATCTTTTGTTGTATTTATAAATGTGGTGTGAGCCATATGAAAAAGCTCATGAGCTTTGTTACGGACTCACAAAGACAAGTAAGATCCATTAATAAAATTAGCCATTTTATTGTAGCGACCTGAGGGGGTTTACTGCAAGGCTGAAAGTGATGTAGGATCAAGTTCATGCTTTGTCATATTGAGTACAGCTTCATAAGGATGGAGAGCTCATCATAGATCAGCTGTTCTGGAACCTACCAGAGATGCCCGTGTGCCCAAATGTTCAATTCTACATCCATCATTTACTTTATATTAGCAGAGCATCTTTTAGCAGATTAATGCTACTGCCAGACTTGCTGTGAAGTGGCCGAGAGAAACTAATGCTATGTCCTTTGTTCTGAGCTTTGACTTCAGACAGAATTGAGACATCCTTAAGGACCATACCACCCCCCCCCCTTTGGGCATCCATTCCAGTGTATCTGTTGAGTTTATGTTTTTGTGTCTTTTCATGGACAGGCAGGCCTGCAGAATAGATTTATTTATGTAGCTTTAATTTTATTCCATTTTCTCCCTCGCCTCTAGGAGAGATTCTTTTTTTCGTTCATTTGTTTTTGTTTTTTTAAAGCTACTTGTTTTCTGTGATTGCTTAAATGGATGTTAAGCTGTGTCCTTTGCACTTTTGTAAAACATTGATGCAAAACAAGCAATTTGCCTTTCAATGGACAAAAACATTTTTGTCAACGTTTCTAAGCATGACTAAATATTCTCTGTATCACAATGGGATTAAAATGCCATTACACATTAGGAGATAGAGCCAGAACTTTAGGGGGGGAAAGGAAACAGACCACACCATTTTTAAAAATGAATGCGATTTCTGACACTGTGTTGACGCTTGTTGGATATTTCAGATGACACATTTTAACAGAATGCAGGTTGCAGATCTGTCTGCTTGTTACCAGTTTGCTCTCTATTATGTACAACACTGCACACTTCTCTGTATCTTACATCTTTCAGATGCCCAAATTGCTCATTAGACTGATCGATTAGAGGCTTCTCAAAGAATCTGTCACTTACGCTCCATTACATAGACGAGAACTTCTACCCAGTTCTTTTTTTTTTTTTTTTTTTGAAGGATGGAATTGTTTTCATTTTTTTTCTCTCAGTATCAGTGATGACACTCTGTGAATTCATTATTAACCATAAAGTGTACACAAGGAAGTGCACGAGTCTTTCGAAGGAGCCCTGTTGGATGTGACAGCGTTCAGTCTCCTCAAGCTTTGGAGATATTTAAATGGACCAGTTCTTGCTCTCATGCTGTGGACTCTTCCAACCCTCCTTTTAGTTGGCAGACCTTAAAGCCGGACGCAAGGAAATAACGGAGGTGAGATTTTAAGAGTGCTGTATTTATTTTCAAGATTTTCTTATTTTATATGAGAATGTTACTAAAGAAGTTTATCTTTCGAAGGATTGCTCACTTGACTGTGGAACACTTGGGGACAGTTCCTTTTTTCCCCTTTTTTGGGGTCTTCTAAAAGCCCTTTTCCTCTTCGCTTCTTTTCAGATATTTTAGTTTTGTGTCCCCTTCGTGTCCTTTCTCTTCCCCGCCCACCCTTTCCAGCCACTTTTGTTCCTTTGCATTGCCTGCACCTTAACCCCCTAGTATAAGTTAATTCAACTGAGAACTATCATAAAAGCTTTTGGGAGACTCTTTTCACCTGTAAATAGCTGTACAAAGGAAATACTGTCCGTTTGCTAGGAGGCATGGAGTTAAAAAATGTTTCCAATGAAGAAATAAAGGTTAAGAAAAGACATTTTGATAGATGAAATTCTGAAAAAAAATTCTGTGTAAAAATATTTAAGATTGTATAATATAAAAGAAGAAAGAGCTTAATGTATTTGTTGTGAATATGAAAAACTGATATATTAAAGAAGTGCATGAAAACTGTCATTTCATTTTCAGTAATTTGTTTTATTTTTCAGTTAAAATTGTTTCAAGAGAAAACTGACTTTTCCTTGCTTGTTTCATGTAGTATAAAAATATTGTTCAAAGTTTCAAAACATATGGCTCATTTTCCAGTCCAAACACACTGTATTTGGAAACGAAGCCACAAAATGCTCAGTTACAAAACAACAGAACACACAAGCTCACAGACCTGGGCTGTCAAGCTTCATGAAATGGGGTTCTATGGCCGAGCAGCTGCACACAAGGGTAAGGTCACCATGTGCTAGTGTAGCCTGGAGTGGTGTAAAACACACTTCCACTGGACCCTGGAGTAGTGCAAAAAATATTCTCTGGAGTGATTAATCGTGCTGAGCTAACTGGCAGTCAGATGGACGAATCTAGGCTTGGCGGATGCCAGGAGAATGCTACCTACCAGAATACATACTACCAACACTACACTTTGCCTAAATCATATGTGATGTATTAGAAGTATTTCAATCTAATAAGCATTTAAGTTTTAGTTTTTCAAAGTGTTTTATTTCTGCTATCAATCCCAGACAGGTTTGTTAGTTTGCCAGATAAGAAGTCTTGCAGAAGGCATGACATTTCACAAAAACTGAAGATAGGTTGGAGTGAGAAAGATGTGAGAAATTCAGAGCACAGGCGAATACAGACAGATAAAGGCTTATTAAGGAACGTATCAGACAAATGAACTGTTTTAAAAAATTTTGGGATAAGAACACCACTATTGTCCAGCGAACCTGGTATTTGAAGCAACTGGTGTCTCTGGAGTCTGAAGAACCTCGATGCAGGATCCTCCACAGGCCTTCAACTGTGCCTTTAAGCTGTATCTTGGCCAGCCCTAAGCAAAGCTCACAAAAAGAAATGCTTGCAATGAAGACTAATTTTCAAACCGTTTTATTCACTATACTAGATGGATGGAGTTTATGATGGTTGGTAAATGGTCGCCTTGTTCCAAGAAGACTGCGACATCGGCAAGGAGTTGGAGAAGTGATTTTGGCCGGAATATTGGTGAGATGGTAGGTCCGTGAGGGTGTTAAAATGACCTCTACAAGATACACCATATTGCAAAATGTATTCACTCATCCATCCAAATCATTGACTTCAGGTGTTCCAATTATTTCCATGGCCACAAGTGTATAAAATCAAGCACTTAGGCATGCAGACTACTTCTACAAACATTTGTGAAAGAATGGGTCGCTCTCAGGAGCTCAGTGAATTCCAGCGTAGTACCGTGATAGGATTTGTGGACTGGGTTTCCGTGGCCAAGCAGCTGCATCCAAGCGTACATCACCAAGCACAATGCAAAGTGCCACCACTGGACTCTAAAGCAGTGAAGACCTGTTCTCTGGAGTGACTAATCACGCTTCTCTGTCTGGCAATCCGATGGACGAGTCTAGGTTTGGCGGTTGTCAGGAGAATGGTACTTGTCTGCTTGCATTGTGTTCTTCCTGTTCTTCAGGAATTGGGCTCAGCCCCTTAGTTTCAATGAAAGGAACTCTTACTGCTTCAGCAGACCAAGACATTTTGGACAATTTCATGCTCCCAACTTTGTGGGAGCAGTTTGGGGATGGCCCCTTCCTGTTCCAACATGGCTCGGTCTGGAAGAACTTGACTGGCCTGCACAGAGTGCTGAACTCAACCCAATTGAACACCTTTGGGATGAATTAGAGCGGAGTCTGCGAGCCACGCCTTCTCGTCTAACATTAGTGTCTGAAACTAGAAACTATACACCAGAAACTATACATGGACTTTAGATTTGTTAATGACACTGCAAAAAAGGGTTCATATATATGTAACATGATTTGTGAATATCATTTTTGATTTAACAAAGCGAGGTCCATAAAAACATGGTTTGACATGGTTTGACAGTGACCTGCATAGAGTCCTGACCCCAACTCCTCTGAACACCTTTGGGATGAACTGGAATGTTGATTGTAAGCTAGTCCTTCTTGTCCGAAATCAGTGACTGATTTCAAAAATATAACTGAATGGGCACAAATTCACAAAACCAAACTCTTCAATCTTGTGGAAAACCCTTCCAGAAAAGTGGAGGTTGTTATAGCCAAAAAGGGGCAGGCCATCTCCATATTAATGCCCATTGTTTTGGAATAGGATGTCCAATAAGCCTATATAGGTAGGATGGTTGTTTGTCCACATACTTTTGGTCATATTGTGTATATTTGCCTATTCATCCTAAAACAGTTCAGCTTCATCCATTTACACTGATGTTATGTGTTTAATTTGAGGGCATAAAGAAGGCTTGAAAATGGTCATGTAAAAATGAAATATGACTGTTTTTGGTTCATACAGTTGCTTTTCCAATTAAGTATCAGCTATATAAGCTTTTAACAAGGTACATTGTCTAAAATGAGTCTGCCATTGGAAAATCTACAATATAGATAATTTTTTTTAAGGAGGTTTAATTGGTGGGTAAGTAACCATGACCACATTAGAGACTGTCAGATTTAAGTTTTCATTAATACATAGCAAAAATGTTTTGCATCACAGGAAATAAACCAGTATAGTACAATGTTTTTCAGTAGCTTTATTTGCATTATGTATCACAAAAGCTAAATGTTTCTTAAAGCATGAAGAAATCATTACAACTTAAAAAATTGGCAACCAGAGTTTTAGAATCTTAAACCAACTGAAACAAGAAAACATCTTACACCATACCAAAACATATAGACCATAAACAGTTGTGAATAATATCATATAACTAGTCCTCAATATTGTAACTTGATAATTTTGCAGTTTCTCAAATTTTGAACAGTCAATGCAATGATTGCGTTTTCTCAGTTTTTCTGAGACTAAAACAAAAACACGATTGTATGGCTAGATGAGCAGCGGGAAGCTAAAAACCATGAAGTAACACAATGCTATGCTTTGTAGTAAAAATTCTTTAAACTGAGAAATAAATTAAATTGATCATTACGTGAAAACATTTCCAGAAAGGTTAGTGAAGCCATGCAAGAAATTTAGGCGTACTGGTCCTCTAGATCCTCCTGTTTTTCTTTAAATCCATTTCTAACAATCTTCTGCAGCTTCTCCGTTTCCTTTGGCGAGGGTGGCGGCATAACTGCCTTCAATTCTTCTTCAATTTGCGCCACTCTTGCTCGAGTTTGGCCGTCAAAGTTTTGCTTGTTTCTTTTAACCAGTTGCAGTATACCATCCTGTGCCTCCTTGCAGGAATTTTGTAGTAGCATGCGCTCTTTGGTAAAGTTTGGGTTCTCAGGGTCCAGGGCCATGAGCTTTCCAAGGCTGCTGACTCTGTCCATCAAGTATTTGTTGGACACCTCAGTGTAGGTACCTGAAATCATGTTCACCAAATGGGCAATGTTTGAGGCATGAAATGCTTGGGTGTAGATAATGTCTTTGATGAACATACTTGGCGAGTATCTCAAAGAGGAGGTGGATGTCTTCTGAATAGTCTTGGTGAAATCTTTCAGTGAGGTTTCCAAACATGTCTTGATTATATTTGACACCATCTGAAAGAAACGCACCATTTTCTCCCACTGCTCTTTCACTTGTCCCATGGCATCAAGTCCCTTGACCAGAAACTTGATGGTGGTTTCAAAGTCAATCTCCTGGACTTTACAGGTACTCAGGGAGATAAGGACGTCATTCAGCTCCTGCTTCTTCTTCTCCATTTCATCTACTCGCTTCCCATAAGCTTCCCTCACTTGATCTAACTGAGCCCGACTCTGCTCTATACGAAAACGGGCATTTTCTCTAGCAGTCTGGCTAGCAGTCATCTTCTCGGATCCACTGGTCTGTGTTTTGCACAGTTGTGGAGGCTTTGCAGTGAAGGCTGGGGTGTTGGTTGAGGCCTTACTCTTTGAGTCAAATATTTGAGCAGACTCTACTAGATTGTGGATGTGTGAAACCAAATTGCTCATTTCATCTTGTTCACATTTTCCCTGCTCTGCATACCTGGCCAAATCGGTGCAGATGGAGATGCCTTTCTGACAAATTGATAAAGCCTCCTGCCTTGGCGGGCATGGCTTCTGCTTGTTGATAATGTCTTTAATTATCTCAAAGTTCTTACTCAGGAAATTTGAAGTTATTCGTCCGCTACTCTCATCTTTCAGTGCTTCCCATTTGATTTGATTATTATCAATGAATTTGAGGAAACTTTGGCTTACTGACAAAATGTGGCTTGAATTGGCGTATATGTTGTTTATGTTCATTGGGTCATGTTCTTGCGCACTCTGTTCCACGCTTGCTCCGGCATTGATTGTATTTTGTGCAGCAAAAGATGAAATTGATTTAATTCCGTCTGCAATAAAGCCTCCTGTGCTAATATAAGCTGCACCAGAAAGGATAGTATTCACTGTGCCAGCCAGGCCCTCGACCAGATTCATCCCAATCATTTCCCATTCATTTGGCAAAGAGTTCATTGCCTCCTCAAAAGACTTCTGGGCTTGTTTAAGTTGCTCATCAAGTTTGTTCACATGATTTTCAGCCCTCTTATTGGCTTCCTTTAACAGTTTTTCTCTAAACTTTGCTGTTTCCAGCTTTTGCCTGACTTCCTCAAGCTCGTGAGAATAACTCTGTTTGGCATTTAGGCAAGCCTCCAGAAGCTCTTGAATCAGCATAATGACTTCCATGAACTTCTTCTCAGTGTTCGTTGCCAGGTCCAGACAATCGTTTGCTATGCTGTCAATATTCTGGAGCTGGTCAGGGATAAAGGTTTGAACAAGTTCGTCGTTATCTTGGAGAAGAATTTTCACGCACATCTTTATGTAGTCAGGAACGTTGCCTGTGTGTAGGCGAATCTGATCCATGTTCTTGTGGGCCTCATTGAAAGCACTCCATCCAGCATTGCAAACTTGCATGAGACAAGCTCTGAATGATTCTGGGTACCTGATGAATTTGAATCCATCTTTTGGTGGACTTTTGTTGATGGAGAAGTCCACTTTTGATGAAATGAAGACCAACTCTCCCAAAATGGCAATGGAAATTGGACCTGGTGTCAAGTACTCCTCCCAGTTTGCGTACGGCTGCATTAGCATTTTGGTGTCATTTCTGGAACTCGATGCCTTAGTAATGTTTTGCGTAGCTTTGATGAGCTCTGATGAAGACATGGTCTGACCCTAATGGAGAGTGATTGAAAACTGCATTAAAAGGTTGGATTCAGTAAGCTTATGCAATAAATCTTGGAGAATTGACCTATGGGTAGGGGAGGGGGGGTTACTCAGCTTTTACTTAAAAGGACATTTCAACCTACAATGAGTTGAATATATGTTGTGATGTGTCACACCGTTTTGTGTAACGTAACATTAACCTCTTATCCTCCTCAGCTGCACGGGTTGACGAATACATGATTTAAAATTATTTTCCTGGTTTTGTTCATCATGTTTTCTCAATACAATACCAAGCATGTATTATGTAATATATCACCCATTATATCACAATACAGTTCCCGATACAATTTACAATACCTGTGGTGTCAACCAAGTGCTAGTCTGTCCTCTGAGTTCAGTCAAATATTTAATACAATCAAGTACTTAATTAGCTCATTCTTAACTCTTACCTACTTTGTTGTCAAAGAAAATTTATGGAGAAAACAGTGATTCTACCTTTTTTCTGCACAAAACAAGTGCAACAGACAAGACTTTCACCAAGAGAAAATTGCCAAACTAACAAAATATCTACATAGCCAGATTGCTATCTTGCCAACTTTATCTTTTAGCTTGTTGTACTATTGTAAACATAGTACACTTATATGCTCACAATAAGATGCTTAGCTTCCTAGCACTAACATCATCTGCCATTATTCTGTGTTCATTAGCTTAAAAAATAATTTTAAAATTACCCCAAAAAACCACCCAAAGCAATTATAGTTTTTCAAAAGTACCTCATCATATGGGGGTTTATCTAATCTTTAAACCAGAAAAATCTCACTCTAGAGACTTGCATTGCTGTAGGGTGCAAGTTAGCATGCCATTAGCAGTATATTTACATTTTTCATTCTAGATGGAGTATCTTTTTAAGTTGTTGTAGTAGCAAAGAGAAATGAGACAGAAGTACTTCAACAAATACCCATATGACAACTGAGATGCTAAAAAGTAAACGAGAAAGGGTTGCAGACAAGTGGTTTGTGGCTCCATTTGCCCCAAGAGGAAGAAATTAAGCCACTGACTTTGGTTATTCATTAAATATATTTTAAGAAATGATAGGTGCTTCCTGATCACATGACAAAACTTGTGCACAGATCCGCATACACAAGGGACGGGTCAACTTACCAGCTGGGTCATCTTACCCTACTCTCCCCTATGTGTGACTTTGTATTGTTGGTAAACGGTGAAAACAAAGTGAGGAAGTGTAACACCAAATTAATATTCTATATTCAGGGTGGGGACAAAAAATAATCATGTGGCATTTATGTTTTCAATTGTGGTGTTTTTTTTTTTATTTACATTTTACTTACATTTAAGCTTTCAACAACTGGTTGTCCAACAGAGAATCAGCTCAACTAAACACTCAGTAAGTTAAATTCATGTTCAAACAAACGTAGCACTTTGAATGAAAGAAAGAAATTTTGGAGGAGCTATGTCAGTGGATATTTGTGAGCGGCTTAGCTATGATTTAAAGAAATTAAAGAATTTCATTGATTTTACTCAAATACCTAGGATGCAAATAAAGTAATTCAGATTGGCTTGATATAAAATGCTCAGTTCTAAAGAAACTTGATGAGCTGGACTGATAAGAACCAAACATCTGAAGAATTTAATGCCTCTAAAAATTGCTTCACCAGATGTTATTGCATGAAATGGTAATGAATACAAAACCATTAATGGCAGAGAAGTACATGCAGGGTGCTGCGAGCCAAAGTCCCCAAAGAGAGAACTTATTTTTTCAGATTTTTCACTATTTTCCACCTAAAAGCAGTTATAGCTTTTTGGTCATCATGACCCCTAGTTCCTATTACCAGTTTACCTATTACTAGTTTTGTGTGCAATGAAAACGACTCGGAATGACTCTTTACATTTTAATGACTTCAAATGAACTATGCAGATATTTTGTGCTTTTGATTGATTACAGCCTTTCTTATATATGCTGAACACAGTGCTGTACCTGCAAAAGACCTGTAAAAAATAATTGAATGAAATGAGCATAAATGATGGGAAATAATTACTGGGCTGCATTTCTTGCTGAATGTTTGTATAATGTTCTTGCAACAGCACATATGCATTTCAGCAGCTGACTCCCAAGGACAATACCTTCACAATGCAGCAGCTGATTTATTCTGCTTAAAAGAGACTTCAACAGATTTAAACGCTGTAGCGAAGAGCCACACTATATTCTGAACTCATGAACTGCATTAATATTTCGTTCAGTTATTTCAGCAGCTATTCCAAGAATAATATGTTGACCAGCGGAACATAGCCACAACCTTTTCTCCAAACTTTAAACATTTTGTGAGCTACTCACCAAAGATAAAGAACGCTTCACATACTCACCTTTGAGAGTGGTAGACTCGGTTTTGTAATGTTGTAGGTGTAGCTGAAGTCAGCGTCTGCCTCAGATGTTTGGTGAATGCTTCACTCCAGAACTGCTGCTTTTATACACAATGCTTAGCAAGGTCAGCAAAATGGGTGTGAAAACTCTTGCAGATATATTTATCCTTAGAAGTTAGAGCCTGAATTCTTCTGGACATCTGTCTTGATCAAAAAGCAGGTAAGACGCTGTACACTCACTATGCACTTTATTACAATTATTTACTTTGAACACTGCCCATTTGATTCATTACGTCTACTTTTTAGTTCCACTGTGTATCATTACTGACTGTAGCCCGCCTTATATCATAATGTTATATATACATATCACTGCTGTCAGAATAACATTTGAAAATGTCTGTTGCTCTTTATACTGTGTGTCATTATGAATGAACCAAAAAAATGGTCCAAAATTACTTGGAAAAAAGTCTATTTCCATTTACTTACGTTAAAATAAAGTACGTTTTTTCCTTCTCTTGTAAAGTTGTCATTTTAGAGATGAGTTTTGTTCTGACACCAGTGATATACGTGTACATACTACGTTTTAACAAATTTTTACAAAACTTGTTACACTCTCTTTTTCAGCATACTTATATGTGCTAAAAAAGTAAATGCGTAAAAATCTGTTTTCTAACATATTACCCCATTAAAGGGCAATCGCACCAATTTTTTCATGGTTGAGATATGAATGAAGTTATTGGTTGATGATTGGT
Source organism: Pygocentrus nattereri (assembly GCF_015220715.1). Classification (NCBI taxonomy): domain Eukaryota; kingdom Metazoa; phylum Chordata; class Actinopteri; order Characiformes; family Serrasalmidae; genus Pygocentrus; species Pygocentrus nattereri. The sequence continues at coordinate 44,352,326 of NC_051211.1, forward strand.
AGTTGGTTGATGTGAAATGCTCCTTTCTAAAGAAACTTGCTGAGTCCAAATTGTTCATGCCGGTCGTGATAAGAACAAGACATCTGAAGAGTTTAATGCAACTAAAGTTCCCTCACAGAATGTTAGTGTGGCTCTTTATAATAATAGCTATAAATATGCTGCCTGATGCCCGAATTTGAATTTTTCTGGCTAGTTTTTCGATAAGCTCTTGGTCTAAAATGCAGGGTCAAATGCGAATAAGGCAAACTGGTCCCCAAAGAAAACTTCTTTTTTCAGGTTTGCCACTTTTTATCCATCACCAATATTACATTTTATGTAAAAACTCAGATGTCACGTGTAGGTTCACTGGTCATTTAGGATTGTCAATAAAATGGTTATATTTATGTTGTAGACATTGTGACCCCTGGTTTATGTTGATTCCTCCTGTCCATTTGTGCCAACCGCAACACCCTCAATTACATCACTGTGCCATTCAGATGTGTCAGCATTGACATAGGATGGGACTGTTTCAGCTCACTCCCAGTTTTCATAAAGGCTCAGTCAGAAACTGCCTCTACAAGCGCAGTTTCTAAAGCTTTACCATCCAGTGGTCAAACAGAGACCCTCTTAGCTTTTATTTGGTATTTAGCTTATTAAATTGTAAATACTCTTTGACCAGAGGAGGATGGGTCTCCCCTTGTGAGTCTTGGTTCCTCCCAAGGTTTCTGCCTCCAGGGTGAGGGAGTTTTTCCTTGCCACTGTCACCTCTGGCTTGCTCACTGGGGGATATGTTATAACTGTATATTTTCACACTTCTGTAAAGCTGCATTGTGACAACACTGTTGTTAAAAAGTGCTATACAAATAAACTTGAACTGAATTGATTTTATATCATCACCACTGTAAAGAAATTCGAATCAGTAAGTTTCTCTACAGTGAACCATTTCACATCAAACCACTCTGAACAATTTTGTTTCCACCTCAACATTTGAACTATGCAGAAATTTTGGTCAAGAATTGGTGGAATAAGTATTTATGCTAGATTTTATTAAAGTTGCCATGTTGTTTAATACAACCCCAATTCCAATGAAGTTCGGGCATTGTGTAAAACAAATATATCAATTTATTTATTTATTTTTTTAATCAAATATCAATTTACCGGACAATCTATGTTCCGACTCTCACCTATGGTCACAAGCTTTGGGTAGTGCCCGAAAGATGGATGGATATTCTGTTTTGATTTATGTTTTACACAACGTCCCAACTTCATTGGAATTGGGGTTGTATTAAACAACATGGCAACTTTAATAAAATCATTTAACATTATGCATTTTTTTTATTTGTGTAATTTAAAGCTTAAACAACATTTTTCTCACATTTTCACAGGGTAAACCCAGCATGTCATTCCACGCGGAAAATCAGGGGAGGAATTTTGTGAAGGCAGTGAGTCCTTCACTTAAGAATGGAATTAGCTCTCTCAATGCCTTAACCATCAGCCTCTTAGCTACAGATAAAGACCTTCTGTATGTGGCCAAAAATGATTCAAAGTTCGGGGAAATTAGGAGTGCTATAGTTGGTGCACAGCAAAAGCTGGGGGAGGCCGAGTCGGCTGCATGCGGGGAACTCAAATTGGTAGATTATCGCTATGAAAAGCTGACGGTTATAAAGGAGAATCTATCTAGACAGCAGGAAAACACAAAAAATAAACTACAAGATTTAAAAATTAATCAACGTAATAACAAAGCCACTCTAGACATGTATAAAGCAAATAAAAACTCTGCAGAGTATATTCTTAGAGAAGTACGTGAGGAGCTCATGTATCACAAGAGGCAAGTGGAGGAGGCAGAAGCTCTAAGGGATGCTGGATTTGGGATCACATTTATTCCCATTTTCGGATGGATTGCTGGTAATGCTCTAGTGTCTTTTTTTCAACTGAATTATGTACCCTCCCCTACCCTGGAAAGCCTTAATAAAAGTAACCCCAAAATGCAGATGAGTATTTGCACTCATCTTCCACAGTAGGAAATTCAAATTGAAAGACTAGCTACAGACTTGTGATCATAATCAGGCTACCATTTTTTTTCTGCTTTCCACAAAAACAGGTCCAATAATGATGGCAGCGGCTGAAAATGACATTGAAAATGCAACTTTCTGTGTCAGTCAGGCAGAGGAAACAGTTGAACAATTTGACTCCCAGGTGCGAGAGTTCAGCTGGAAAGTGTCTAACTTTGAGAGAAAAATCGATCAGACTCGCAATGAGATTTCAAAGACAGAGGATGAGCTGAGGCAGATATGCTGGGAGATTAACGAGGTCCTAATGCAGCGGAAGAAGATTGCTGACTTCCAGGAGAAGATGAGGAAGTCTGTCAAAGTTCTTGGTTGTCTTGCTGGGACATGCAATGTGGCAGAAATTCAAACACGCTGCTTTGTGTTGCTGGAGGCGATGATGAAGATATTGCAGGACTTTGTCGCATTGGCGGAAGGGCTCAGAGAAGATCGCCTTCTCCGTGATGAAGGCATTAAAGCCCTTATCACAAACCTGCAAGTCAACTACATCAAACTTAAGGCCATTGCTGTGCCTCCTGATACCTCTGCCATTGAAAATTACATATGAGTTTTCCATTCATTTTGTGCATGACTTATGCTTCTTTGTCTTTGCCTTTTTGGTGGTGTGTAGGGGTGGTGGTAGAAAGGGGAATAGCCTTCACAAATGTATTGTATGCCTACCTGCTTAAGGCTTTGCAAAAGCTGTCTTTATACTGAGTGGTTATTTTAATATTCTATTAATAGAGGTGAAGTAAAAATGCACTTCACCCACAATTAACCATGACCTGCCCTGAATGTTTATAAAATGAATCAGTGATGTATGCAATAAAAATATTTAACAAAAATATGGATTCCAGAGAGATTTTGTATTCACACAACTGCTCCAAATGGATGACATAAGAAGACTAATAAAACTATAAATAAAAGTATAAAGAAATCTGCACAGCTCAGGACTCTAAGAAAAGAGAAATGATAGCAGTGAATGATATTTATTTATGCAGACAATAGTGATAACAAAAATATCAACCATGAAAACAACAACAACAATAATAAAAGTTCTAATATCAGACTTCTTTTTCCACTTAATATGTGGTTTTATGTACCACACAGTCATAATTCATCCATACATGGCCATTTTCTGATTTCTCCTTATCCCTTAGAATTAAACAGGCTGTTATTGGGTCTTTGAGATTGATATATGTAAATGGGCTCTGTTGTGGCTGGCTACCCTGCTGTAGGCTGACTATGTAAATGAGTCAGATGCTGAGAATCTATGTGCAATACACATGGTAAAATAAAGTAATTTTGATTCTAATTTATAATAATAAGAATACTTTTTCAATCATATTTGGACAGTGCATTTCCTTTCAGCAACTTTACTTTCCAGCATCATAAGTTCATACAACAATAGCGGCAGCAGCTCATGCATTATTCCTAATTGTCTTCACATTAAATAAAAAAGAGGTGTCCTTTTACACAAGTTTGCCTGCACATAAGAGGTGAACTCCAAGTGAACCCCACCTGAATCTAAAGGAGTGTAAAGCATGGATGTCATACACATTAATTTCAATCCATTTCAATTCATTTCAGCACTACAACGTGTTCAGGTTGTTAAAACATTGCAAATGTTTCCATCAACATAAAAATAAAATAAGTAAATGGAAAGTGAACTTGAGACAGGACAGTTTTTGAATGACTTTGCAAGAGAATGGATGGTAAATTTATAAAATTTTATAAAAATGCATTATACCAGTGGTACATCATTCACTGGTATAAGCTGTTGTGATAGTTTATTAACATGAAACCACAAGATTCAAAGGGAAATATTGTTCTAGTTAATATTCAGCTCAGTTCAGTCAGTTACATTGAATATTTAACAGGTGATTTAAAACTTGATGGGGCACATTTTATGAATGCATGACTGGGAATTATTTGTTTTTGAAAGTATATAGGTGCATGAATTAAATAAAGATTTTGGACTGAATTTTCATGAAATTCCATGATGTGAGATCATCGTAAGTTGCTATAGAACACTCTCTCAACCCTGTTCCTGAAGGCCCACTGTTCTGCATATTTCAGTGTATTTCCTGCTTTAACAGCCACTTCAACTCATCAAAGGGCTGTTAATGAGATGATTAGTGGGATCAGGTGTGTTGGGAGCAGGGAACACACTAAAACAAGCAGGACCTCAGTGTTTTCATAAATTTTTATGAAATTCCATGATGTGAGATCATCTGTAAGTTGGAACAGCTTATGTTCTATTAAACTACAACACTGCTTTCTAATTTCTCACTGTGTACAGAAGTAATACAGTGCAAATCGTATACCTTATGTAGCACTGAAGTTCATCACTGCTCTGCACACAAGTTGTTGATCATTCCAGTGAAATGTCTTTGTTGTAAGGTCAGAAACTCTGACTAACTGCACAATTAGTACTATCTTCAATAGCCAATTAGCAACAGTACAAACTGGCTTCATCAGCAGGCAGTGTTTCCCTCTGCTTTTTCATAATGCGCAAAAAATCTTGGATCTTCATTTTTGTCAGATTTTACTTTTTTGCATAACTCCATAAATCCAGTTACTCTTTGCATTGTGTTTTAAATTTGATGATTAGTGGACCAACAGAAATGGTGCCTATAGTTACACTGTGTCAAGTGAATGTAAGCAAAATTGACACATTAGGTGATGTTTTGTCTGCACTTTTGTATCTTCTCTTTTCACTTTAAAAGCAGAAAATCTGGTGTTAAACACAAGCGCTGAACAAGCAGTGTTTCTGATAAGCATGTCTGTTTTTCAGTAAAGAAGTGTGTTCTGTATTTAGAAAACTAAAAAAAAGTATAGAGAAAAGTCACCATGTCCAATACAGAGCGTTGGCCAGAGAGTGTTGGCCCTCCAGCATCTGGCTGTGAAGCAGTGCAACTGTGTTCTCTGGAGTGGAGCTCCAACTAATATCTTTAGGATGAGTAGGAGAGACAATTGTGATCAATGTTAAAATCTTTCAACATTGACTGAAAAAATAAGCAAAATAAGTGTTTTAATAATAACTCAGGGCTGGACTCTCCAGCATTTCATTCCACATGAGAAATTATGGGAGGAGATTTGTGAAGGGGACCTTCACTTAAGAACAGAAATAGCACTTTCAACCTCTTAAATATACATAAAGACCTTCTATATGGGCCAAAGAGGATTTCAAGTTCAGGGAAATTTGGATGGCTATAATTATTGCCTAGCAGAAAAAGGGGGGGCTGAGTCTGTGGTAGAAGAAGAGGAAGAAGAAGAAGGTTTTCATTGTGCAGTCACTAAAGTTCCTGGACACGACCATATCCAGGGACCCAAAGTGGAAGTGGGCATACGGTCTCCGTATTCAAGAAAGCACAGCAGAGAATGCTCTTCCTGAGATAGCTGAATAAATTCAACATGCTGCACAGCCTGATCCAGTTCTACACAACAGCCATCAAATCCATTCTTGTATCGTACATAAACATCTGATCTGGTGTGGGGTTTTGGGTAAAGGAGTCTGGAGGTTGGGAGGCAGAGACAGAGGGAACGGATGGAAGCGTGACAAAAAAAACATAACATCAGTGGTAATTCCTCCACAATCTTAAACTGTTGTGTCAGTTTATTAACAAGAAACCAGAAGGTTCAAAGTGAAATATTATTCTCCGTGTTTTATTTGCATGTAGTGAAAATTCAACTCTGTTCAATCAGTTACATTTAATATTTAATAGGTGACTTAAAACTTGCTGGGACAAACTTTATAAATACACAATTTTGTTTAGAAATTTGATACCGTTGCAGGTATTAAAAGGACATTTTGGACAGAATTTTCATGAAATTCCATGATGTGAGATCATAGGTAAGTTGGTATAGAACACTCTCTCAACCCTGTTCCTGAAGGCCCACTGTCCTGCACATTTTAGTGCGTTTCCTGATTTAACAGCCACTTCAACTCAACAAAGGGCTGTTAATGAGCTGATTAGGGGGATCAGGTGTGTTGGGAGCAGGGAACACACTAAAACATGCAGGACAGGAGGCCTCCAGGGCCACAGTTGAGAAACACTGTTAAAGCAGCTTGTTTACTATTAAACTAGTACACTGCTTGCTAGTTCCCCACTGTGTACAGAAAGTGATACAGTGCAAATTGTATACCTTATGTAACATGGAACTTGTCCAAGTTCATCACTGCTCTGCACAAACTTGTTGATCATTCAAGTCAAACTTGTGGTAAGGTCAGAAACTCAAATTTAAGAGGACTGACTAACTGCACAATTAGTACAACGTTGCAAAAAAAATCTTGGATCTTAATTTTTGTCAGTTTTTACATAAGTCGAAAAATCCAGTTACTTTTTGCATCGTGTGGACCAACAGAAATTGTGCCAATAGTTACACTGATAGATTTTACTCATTGTACCAAGTGAGTGTAAGCAAAATTTCTGCTGCCATGTTTGTCTGCAATTTTGTATTTTCTCTTTTCACTTTAAAGGCAGAAAATCGAGCATTTACCAGAAGAGCTGATTACAGCTTCTTAACCTTAGTGTTAATGCCTCAGTGTTAGTTACCCAGAAAAAACAGTGTTTCTGAAAAGCAGGTCTATTTTTCAGTAAAGATGTGTGTTCTGTATTTAGAAAATGCAAAAAACTACAGAGGAAAGTCACCATGTCCAATACAGAATGTTGGCTAGAGAGGAATAAAGGATTCCCAGCTTTGGTCTGTGGAGCAGTGCAACTCTGCTCTCCAGAGTGGAGCTCGATCTAATATCTTTAGGATGAGTAGGAGAGACAATTGTGATCCAGAATTAAACATCCAGCATCTGTAAACGACCTCAGTAAAGCTCAAATAAATCCTTACTGCAGTGTTCCAACAACGTGTTAAAGCCTTACCAGGAGTGTAGAGGCTGTTACAGCAGCAGAGAGAGTAAAAACTGTGTGCCGATAACAAGCCAGATGGAGCCGCTCCTCTTTAGCCTGGAGGACACAGTGTTCATAATTTCCAAAAAGAATTTAATATTTTGATTTGTCAGACCACAGGACACCTTTCCACGTGGTGTCAGTCCAACTTAAATGAGCTTTGAGAAGGCAGGAGTGTTTCTGGGTTTTATTTATATCCATTACATTACATGACATTACATTTGCATTAAGCAGATGCTTTTATCCAAAGCGACTTACAAATAATGAGGTACATAGAACAAACATAGTCAGGCCTTAAAGGAGGCCAAAGGGTAATAGCGGGGTAGAGAAGGGAAGGAGGGCAAGAAGGAGATGAGGTTGGTAGTGGTTAGATTGCAAGAGGCGATTACAGTAAGTGCTCCCTGAAGAGCTCTGTCTTCAGGAGTTTCTTAAAAATAGCGAGGGACGCCCCTGCTCTGACAATGGAAGGTAGCTTGTTCCACCATTGGGGAATCCGATTTATTTTTTGCATGGTAGAGTTTTAACTTGCATTTGTGGATGACTGTGGTTTTCAGAAGTGTTTCTGAGCCCATGCAGTTATTTCCACTGCAGAATCATCTCTGCTTTTAATGCAGTGCTGCCTAAGGGCCCAAAGATTAATATTAGTTTTCAGCCTTGTCCCTTGCATATAGAGATTTCTCTGGATTCTCTGAATCTTTTAATGATATTGTGTGCCATAGATGATGAAATCCCCAAGTTCTTTGCTGCTACATGTTATTCTTTAATTGTTGCACTGTTTTCCCATGAAGTCTTTTACAGACTGGGGAACAAAAGAGTGGGGAAGTACAATAACATTTCTCAGCTTCAATATTTTATATGTTGTCTTTGTACTATTTTTACTTAAATATAGGTTTAAATGATTTGCACATCATGGTATTCTGTTTATTTTGAACAGCGTTTTTGGAAATGGGGCTGTATGTTTATAATTATATGAAGTTGAATTACATATGCTGGAGCAGAGGAAACGTTAAAAAGGCAGTGCTCTGAGAACTGAGAACACTAATTTATTCATCCCAATAAGTGCGCTTGGTGATATCACCACAAGATGGCACCAGAGTTTATCTAATGGCTTTACCATGCTGCTCCATGTACTCAAAGCAGTTCTATTTCACAATTCCCATCATCCCATTGTTGTAAGTTAAATTACTTAAATGCCTTTGCCACTGAATGTGTTTCCTGAATTGATATTTGTATTTGTGTATCCAGTACTTCAGATCTGAAAAAGTCCCCAGCTGTACATTCTTCCACTGTGAAAAGACAGCTCAAAAATATGGATCTGAAAGGGTGTCGTTGTTGTGTAGTTGTCCAGAAGTCCTTACTGCGAAAAGTATCTTGTAACTTAAAGGCTGTTTTGACTGAAAATCAAATGATGGGCCTCTGAGTTTTGCACATATATATTAATCTATAGACTATAAACAAATAGTCGATAAAATATTTCTTTTTTATATGGAAAATGATGCTCCGATACCAGGAAATGGAAGAGGGGGGATTAATCCATATTAAACATATTGCTGTTGTCAGAGGAAAATTCCCATTTTTGATGTTTTCCAGTTTATCACATAATTTTAAAATACATAATGTCCTTTACATTTTCTGTAAATTTCATGATGAATGGACTAAAAGAAATGACCAGAAATTACTTCCATTGACTTACAGTTAAAAGTAAAGAATGTTTTTTCCTTCTTCTGTAAAGTTATCAGTTTGGACAGAAGAGATTTTTTTTTCTTCCAACTACAGCGATATATATATATATATATATATATATATATATATATATATATATATATATATATATATATATACCATTATCCCACACTCAAATTGTCCTGTGTTCACATTTCTTTCTGTGGGGTAGTAGAGCATGATGGCCTATGTGCTTCAGTTAAAAATAGCTCTGACTAAACTTTAATAGTTTTTAAAAGACAACCTTCACTCAAGGTTTTAATATTATTAAATTGGAAAAATGTCATTGATTCTGGCAAAAGGTGGTATTATGTCATCTTTAGGGATACGTACTTGATCTAACTTGTTCATCTCAGATCCTGGCCTCCATTGAGCTTTTGGCACGCTCCCTACCCAAGATCCACCGCAGCGCCTCTGAACCGTCCCTCAATCGCGCTGGCTTCCAGACGGAAGACTTCAGTCTGTACGCCTGCGCCTCTCCAAAAACACCCATTCAGGCTGGAGGCTATGGTAACATGCATACATTTATTCTGAAATATATTGTTCTAGATACCTTTCCTAACATAAGTGCTAAACGTCTCTCTCCCCCTCTCTCTCTCTCCCTGTAGGAGAATTCTCAGCATTTAAGTAGTGCCACCAGCTGAAAAGTCCATCCCTCGTCACTTTTTAAGATGTCTTGTGTTCCTGCAGTGGGTTCATCCATAAAACAGAAAAAAACACCTAGTTTCAAAGAATGTGCTGTTTTTCTTCCTCTTTACCTGAAGAGCAACGGTGTTGATGGAATCGCTAAAAAATAATAAAAACAAACAAAAAAAATTCAAGGTGGGGGGGGACTCAGCTGGGATCCATCGCTGATTTTAAGGAAAAAATATCATAACCTGAAAACAAGAAAACTTGAAATGATGCGCATAAAATAAAATTGACACTGAAGTTGCGAAACCTTCGAGGTGGCCACCGGATGAAAGAGGAGACAAATGCAGGACGTGAGGATGAAGCGTCAGAAGTCTCGCCTTGAGGAGGAAAAAAGGACGACTGACTTTTGGAGACGTGAAAACAGAAAGGGCCGATGAACGGTGCTTAAGATTGTCTAGCCTTTCTGTGTTTCTGCTGGTGTCAGCATGCAGTGCTGACCAAATGGAGCACAGGATTTACACATTGACCAACGGCATGATTCTGTAGTAGAGAATAGAGCGAGCGATACCGTGTCCTTATTTGCAGTTTCTCTTTGGATATCATAAGGGAATGAGGTTGGATCTCAACCGATCTCTGAGAGGACGTCAGGAGATGACTTGAATGATGTTACGAGACGTTTCTTTTTCTTTGTACTGAGTTTGTTTTGATGTTGCCTAAGGCCAGAGCTGCTGATAATGTTTTTGTCCTCTTTGTTTTTATTCGTTTTGTTTTTGATTTTTCGTTTGCTTTGTCCCACAGCTTTGCTTTTTCAGTAACATGATGTCAGATCAAGTACATTCCTTTGTGGAGACGGGTAAAGCATCAGTAGATTTTTTTTTTTTTTTTTTTTTTTTTTTTTTTTTTTTTTTTTTTTTTGGACTTTGCTTTTTGGGCTTCGTTTACAGAGGAACGGTAGTGGAATGTTTGTTTGGGAGATATCCAATATTGCCCAAACAAATATGCTCCATTCTACTGGATGGTGACTGTGATATTCATTATAACTACATGCCACCCCAAGGAATCTTTTGTTGTATTTATAAATGTGGTGTGAGCCATATGAAAAAGCTCATGAGCTTTGTTACGGACTCACAAAGACAAGTAAGATCCATTAATAAAATTAGCCATTTTATTGTAGCGACCTGAGGGGGTTTACTGCAAGGCTGAAAGTGATGTAGGATCAAGTTCATGCTTTGTCATATTGAGTACAGCTTCATAAGGATGGAGAGCTCATCATAGATCAGCTGTTCTGGAACCTACCAGAGATGCCCGTGTGCCCAAATGTTCAATTCTACATCCATCATTTACTTTATATTAGCAGAGCATCTTTTAGCAGATTAATGCTACTGCCAGACTTGCTGTGAAGTGGCCGAGAGAAACTAATGCTATGTCCTTTGTTCTGAGCTTTGACTTCAGACAGAATTGAGACATCCTTAAGGACCATACCACCCCCCCCCCTTTGGGCATCCATTCCAGTGTATCTGTTGAGTTTATGTTTTTGTGTCTTTTCATGGACAGGCAGGCCTGCAGAATAGATTTATTTATGTAGCTTTAATTTTATTCCATTTTCTCCCTCGCCTCTAGGAGAGATTCTTTTTTTCGTTCATTTGTTTTTGTTTTTTTAAAGCTACTTGTTTTCTGTGATTGCTTAAATGGATGTTAAGCTGTGTCCTTTGCACTTTTGTAAAACATTGATGCAAAACAAGCAATTTGCCTTTCAATGGACAAAAACATTTTTGTCAACGTTTCTAAGCATGACTAAATATTCTCTGTATCACAATGGGATTAAAATGCCATTACACATTAGGAGATAGAGCCAGAACTTTAGGGGGGGAAAGGAAACAGACCACACCATTTTTAAAAATGAATGCGATTTCTGACACTGTGTTGACGCTTGTTGGATATTTCAGATGACACATTTTAACAGAATGCAGGTTGCAGATCTGTCTGCTTGTTACCAGTTTGCTCTCTATTATGTACAACACTGCACACTTCTCTGTATCTTACATCTTTCAGATGCCCAAATTGCTCATTAGACTGATCGATTAGAGGCTTCTCAAAGAATCTGTCACTTACGCTCCATTACATAGACGAGAACTTCTACCCAGTTCCTTTTTTTTTTTTTTTTTTGAAGGATGGAATTGTTTTCATTTTTTTTCTCTCAGTATCAGTGATGACACTCTGTGAATTCATTATTAACCATAAAGTGTACACAAGGAAGTGCACGAGTCTTTCGAAGGAGCCCTGTTGGATGTGACAGCGTTCAGTCTCCTCAAGCTTTGGAGATATTTAAATGGACCAGTTCTTGCTCTCATGCTGTGGACTCTTCCAACCCTCCTTTTAGTTGGCAGACCTTAAAGCCGGACGCAAGGAAATAACGGAGGTGAGATTTTAAGAGTGCTGTATTTATTTTCAAGATTTTCTTATTTTATATGAGAATGTTACTAAAGAAGTTTATCTTTCGAAGGATTGCTCACTTGACTGTGGAACACTTGGGGACAGTTCCTTTTTTCCCCTTTTTTGGGGTCTTCTAAAAGCCCTTTTCCTCTTCGCTTCTTTTCAGATATTTTAGTTTTGTGTCCCCTTCGTGTCCTTTCTCTTCCCCGCCCACCCTTTCCAGCCACTTTTGTTCCTTTGCATTGCCTGCACCTTAACCCCCTAGTATAAGTTAATTCAACTGAGAACTATCATAAAAGCTTTTGGGAGACTCTTTTCACCTGTAAATAGCTGTACAAAGGAAATACTGTCCGTTTGCTAGGAGGCATGGAGTTAAAAAATGTTTCCAATGAAGAAATAAAGGTTAAGAAAAGACATTTTGATAGATGAAATTCTGAAAAAAAATTCTGTGTAAAAATATTTAAGATTGTATAATATAAAAGAAGAAAGAGCTTAATGTATTTGTTGTGAATATGAAAAACTGATATATTAAAGAAGTGCATGAAAACTGTCATTTCATTTTCAGTAATTTGTTTTATTTTTCAGTTAAAATTGTTTCAAGAGAAAACTGACTTTTCCTTGCTTGTTTCATGTAGTATAAAAATATTGTTCAAAGTTTCAAAACATATGGCTCATTTTCCAGTCCAAACACACTGTATTTGGAAACGAAGCCACAAAATGCTCAGTTACAAAACAACAGAACACACAAGCTCACAGACCTGGGCTGTCAAGCTTCATGAAATGGGGTTCTATGGCCGAGCAGCTGCACACAAGGGTAAGGTCACCATGTGCTAGTGTAGCCTGGAGTGGTGTAAAACACACTTCCACTGGACCCTGGAGTAGTGCAAAAAATATTCTCTGGAGTGATTAATCGTGCTGAGCTAACTGGCAGTCAGATGGACGAATCTAGGCTTGGCGGATGCCAGGAGAATGCTACCTACCAGAATACATACTACCAACACTACACTTTGCCTAAATCATATGTGATGTATTAGAAGTATTTCAATCTAATAAGCATTTAAGTTTTAGTTTTTCAAAGTGTTTTATTTCTGCTATCAATCCCAGACAGGTTTGTTAGTTTGCCAGATAAGAAGTCTTGCAGAAGGCATGACATTTCACAAAAACTGAAGATAGGTTGGAGTGAGAAAGATGTGAGAAATTCAGAGCACAGGCGAATACAGACAGATAAAGGCTTATTAAGGAACGTATCAGACAAATGAACTGTTTTAAAAAATTTTGGGATAAGAACACCACTATTGTCCAGCGAACCTGGTATTTGAAGCAACTGGTGTCTCTGGAGTCTGAAGAACCTCGATGCAGGATCCTCCACAGGCCTTCAACTGTGCCTTTAAGCTGTATCTTGGCCAGCCCTAAGCAAAGCTCACAAAAAGAAATGCTTGCAATGAAGACTAATTTTCAAACCGTTTTATTCACTATACTAGATGGATGGAGTTTATGATGGTTGGTAAATGGTCGCCTTGTTCCAAGAAGACTGCGACATCGGCAAGGAGTTGGAGAAGTGATTTTGGCCGGAATATTGGTGAGATGGTAGGTCCGTGAGGGTGTTAAAATGACCTCTACAAGATACACCATATTGCAAAATGTATTCACTCATCCATCCAAATCATTGACTTCAGGTGTTCCAATTATTTCCATGGCCACAAGTGTATAAAATCAAGCACTTAGGCATGCAGACTACTTCTACAAACATTTGTGAAAGAATGGGTCGCTCTCAGGAGCTCAGTGAATTCCAGCGTAGTACCGTGATAGGATTTGTGGACTGGGTTTCCGTGGCCAAGCAGCTGCATCCAAGCGTACATCACCAAGCACAATGCAAAGTGCCACCACTGGACTCTAAAGCAGTGAAGACCTGTTCTCTGGAGTGACTAATCACGCTTCTCTGTCTGGCAATCCGATGGACGAGTCTAGGTTTGGCGGTTGTCAGGAGAATGGTACTTGTCTGCTTGCATTGTGTTCTTCCTGTTCTTCAGGAATTGGGCTCAGCCCCTTAGTTTCAATGAAAGGAACTCTTACTGCTTCAGCAGACCAAGACATTTTGGACAATTTCATGCTCCCAACTTTGTGGGAGCAGTTTGGGGATGGCCCCTTCCTGTTCCAACATGGCTCGGTCTGGAAGAACTTGACTGGCCTGCACAGAGTGCTGAACTCAACCCAATTGAACACCTTTGGGATGAATTAGAGCGGAGTCTGCGAGCCACGCCTTCTCGTCTAACATTAGTGTCTGAAACTAGAAACTATACACCAGAAACTATACATGGACTTTAGATTTGTTAATGACACTGCAAAAAAGGGTTCATATATATGTAACATGATTTGTGAATATCATTTTTGATTTAACAAAGCGAGGTCCATAAAAACATGGTTTGACATGGTTTGACAGTGACCTGCATAGAGTCCTGACCCCAACTCCTCTGAACACCTTTGGGATGAACTGGAATGTTGATTGTAAGCTAGTCCTTCTTGTCCGAAATCAGTGACTGATTTCAAAAATATAACTGAATGGGCACAAATTCACAAAACCAAACTCTTCAATCTTGTGGAAAACCCTTCCAGAAAAGTGGAGGTTGTTATAGCCAAAAAGGGGCAGGCCATCTCCATATTAATGCCCATTGTTTTGGAATAGGATGTCCAATAAGCCTATATAGGTAGGATGGTTGTTTGTCCACATACTTTTGGTCATATTGTGTATATTTGCCTATTCATCCTAAAACAGTTCAGCTTCATCCATTTACACTGATGTTATGTGTTTAATTTGAGGGCATAAAGAAGGCTTGAAAATGGTCATGTAAAAATGAAATATGACTGTTTTTGGTTCATACAGTTGCTTTTCCAATTAAGTATCAGCTATATAAGCTTTTAACAAGGTACATTGTCTAAAATGAGTCTGCCATTGGAAAATCTACAATATAGATAATTTTTTTTAAGGAGGTTTAATTGGTGGGTAAGTAACCATGACCACATTAGAGACTGTCAGATTTAAGTTTTCATTAATACATAGCAAAAATGTTTTGCATCACAGGAAATAAACCAGTATAGTACAATGTTTTTCAGTAGCTTTATTTGCATTATGTATCACAAAAGCTAAATGTTTCTTAAAGCATGAAGAAATCATTACAACTTAAAAAATTGGCAACCAGAGTTTTAGAATCTTAAACCAACTGAAACAAGAAAACATCTTACACCATACCAAAACATATAGACCATAAACAGTTGTGAATAATATCATATAACTAGTCCTCAATATTGTAACTTGATAATTTTGCAGTTTCTCAAATTTTGAACAGTCAATGCAATGATTGCGTTTTCTCAGTTTTTCTGAGACTAAAACAAAAACACGATTGTATGGCTAGATGAGCAGCGGGAAGCTAAAAACCATGAAGTAACACAATGCTATGCTTTGTAGTAAAAATTCTTTAAACTGAGAAATAAATTAAATTGATCATTACGTGAAAACATTTCCAGAAAGGTTAGTGAAGCCATGCAAGAAATTTAGGCGTACTGGTCCTCTAGATCCTCCTGTTTTTCTTTAAATCCATTTCTAACAATCTTCTGCAGCTTCTCCGTTTCCTTTGGCGAGGGTGGCGGCATAACTGCCTTCAATTCTTCTTCAATTTGCGCCACTCTTGCTCGAGTTTGGCCGTCAAAGTTTTGCTTGTTTCTTTTAACCAGTTGCAGTATACCATCCTGTGCCTCCTTGCAGGAATTTTGTAGTAGCATGCGCTCTTTGGTAAAGTTTGGGTTCTCAGGGTCCAGGGCCATGAGCTTTCCAAGGCTGCTGACTCTGTCCATCAAGTATTTGTTGGACACCTCAGTGTAGGTACCTGAAATCATGTTCACCAAATGGGCAATGTTTGAGGCATGAAATGCTTGGGTGTAGATAATGTCTTTGATGAACATACTTGGCGAGTATCTCAAAGAGGAGGTGGATGTCTTCTGAATAGTCTTGGTGAAATCTTTCAGTGAGGTTTCCAAACATGTCTTGATTATATTTGACACCATCTGAAAGAAACGCACCATTTTCTCCCACTGCTCTTTCACTTGTCCCATGGCATCAAGTCCCTTGACCAGAAACTTGATGGTGGTTTCAAAGTCAATCTCCTGGACTTTACAGGTACTCAGGGAGATAAGGACGTCATTCAGCTCCTGCTTCTTCTTCTCCATTTCATCTACTCGCTTCCCATAAGCTTCCCTCACTTGATCTAACTGAGCCCGACTCTGCTCTATACGAAAACGGGCATTTTCTCTAGCAGTCTGGCTAGCAGTCATCTTCTCGGATCCACTGGTCTGTGTTTTGCACAGTTGTGGAGGCTTTGCAGTGAAGGCTGGGGTGTTGGTTGAGGCCTTACTCTTTGAGTCAAATATTTGAGCAGACTCTACTAGATTGTGGATGTGTGAAACCAAATTGCTCATTTCATCTTGTTCACATTTTCCCTGCTCTGCATACCTGGCCAAATCGGTGCAGATGGAGATGCCTTTCTGACAAATTGATAAAGCCTCCTGCCTTGGCGGGCATGGCTTCTGCTTGTTGATAATGTCTTTAATTATCTCAAAGTTCTTACTCAGGAAATTTGAAGTTATTCGTCCGCTACTCTCATCTTTCAGTGCTTCCCATTTGATTTGATTATTATCAATGAATTTGAGGAAACTTTGGCTTACTGACAAAATGTGGCTTGAATTGGCGTATATGTTGTTTATGTTCATTGGGTCATGTTCTTGCGCACTCTGTTCCACGCTTGCTCCGGCATTGATTGTATTTTGTGCAGCAAAAGATGAAATTGATTTAATTCCGTCTGCAATAAAGCCTCCTGTGCTAATATAAGCTGCACCAGAAAGGATAGTATTCACTGTGCCAGCCAGGCCCTCGACCAGATTCATCCCAATCATTTCCCATTCATTTGGCAAAGAGTTCATTGCCTCCTCAAAAGACTTCTGGGCTTGTTTAAGTTGCTCATCAAGTTTGTTCACATGATTTTCAGCCCTCTTATTGGCTTCCTTTAACAGTTTTTCTCTAAACTTTGCTGTTTCCAGCTTTTGCCTGACTTCCTCAAGCTCGTGAGAATAACTCTGTTTGGCATTTAGGCAAGCCTCCAGAAGCTCTTGAATCAGCATAATGACTTCCATGAACTTCTTCTCAGTGTTCGTTGCCAGGTCCAGACAATCGTTTGCTATGCTGTCAATATTCTGGAGCTGGTCAGGGATAAAGGTTTGAACAAGTTCGTCGTTATCTTGGAGAAGAATTTTCACGCACATCTTTATGTAGTCAGGAACGTTGCCTGTGTGTAGGCGAATCTGATCCATGTTCTTGTGGGCCTCATTGAAAGCACTCCATCCAGCATTGCAAACTTGCATGAGACAAGCTCTGAATGATTCTGGGTACCTGATGAATTTGAATCCATCTTTCGGTGGACTTTTGTTGATGGAGAAGTCCACTTTTGATGAAATGAAGACCAACTCTCCCAAAATGGCAATGGAAATTGGACCTGGTGTCAAGTACTCCTCCCAGTTTGCGTACGGCTGCATTAGCATTTTGGTGTCATTTCTGGAACTCGATGCCTTAGTAATGTTTTGCGTAGCTTTGATGAGCTCTGATGAAGACATGGTCTGACCCTAATGGAGAGTGATTGAAAACTGCATTAAAAGGTTGGATTCAGTAAGCTTATGCAATAAATCTTGGAGAATTGACCTATGGGTAGGGGAGGGGGGGTTACTCAGCTTTTACTTAAAAGGACATTTCAACCTACAATGAGTTGAATATATGTTGTGATGTGTCACACCGTTTTGTGTAACGTAACATTAACCTCTTATCCTCCTCAGCTGCACGGGTTGACGAATACATGATTTAAAATTATTTTCCTGGTTTTGTTCATCATGTTTTCTCAATACAATACCAAGCATGTATTATGTAATATATCACCCATTATATCACAATACAGTTCCCGATACAATTTACAATACCTGTGGTGTCAACCAAGTGCTAGTCTGTCCTCTGAGTTCAGTCAAATATTTAATACAATCAAGTACTTAATTAGCTCATTCTTAACTCTTACCTACTTTGTTGTCAAAGAAAATTTATGGAGAAAACAGTGATTCTACCTTTTTTCTGCACAAAACAAGTGCAACAGACAAGACTTTCACCAAGAGAAAATTGCCAAACTAACAAAATATCTACATAGCCAGATTGCTATCTTGCCAACTTTATCTTTTAGCTTGTTGTACTATTGTAAACATAGTACACTTATATGCTCACAATAAGATGCTTAGCTTCCTAGCACTAACATCATCTGCCATTATTCTGTGTTCATTAGCTTAAAAAATAATTTTAAAATTACCCCAAAAAACCACCCAAAGCAATTATAGTTTTTCAAAAGTACCTCATCATATGGGGGTTTATCTAATCTTTAAACCAGAAAAATCTCACTCTAGAGACTTGCATTGCTGTAGGGTGCAAGTTAGCATGCCATTAGCAGTATATTTACATTTTTCATTCTAGATGGAGTATCTTTTTAAGTTGTTGTAGTAGCAAAGAGAAATGAGACAGAAGTACTTCAACAAATACCCATATGACAACTGAGATGCTAAAAAGTACACGAGAAAGGGTTGCAGACAAGTGGTTTGTGGCTCCATTTGCCCCAAGAGGAAGAAATTAAGCCACTGACTTTGGTTATTCATTAAATATATTTTAAGAAATGATAGGTGCTTCCTGATCACATGACAAAACTTGTGCACAGATCCGCATACACAAGGGACGGGTCAACTTACCAGCTGGGTCATCTTACCCTACTCTCCCCTATGTGTGACTTTGTATTGTTGGTAAACGGTGAAAACAAAGTGAGGAAGTGTAACACCAAATTAATATTCTATATTCAGGGTGGGGACAAAAAATAATCATGTGGCATTTATGTTTTCAATTGTGGTGTTTTTTTTTTTATTTACATTTTACTTACATTTAAGCTTTCAACAACTGGTTGTCCAACAGAGAATCAGCTCAACTAAACACTCAGTAAGTTAAATTCATGTTCAAACAAACGTAGCACTTTGAATGAAAGAAAGAAATTTTGGAGGAGCTATGTCAGTGGATATTTGTGAGCGGCTTAGCTATGATTTAAAGAAATTAAAGAATTTCATTGATTTTACTCAAATACCTAGGATGCAAATAAAGTAATTCAGATTGGCTTGATATAAAATGCTCAGTTCTAAAGAAACTTGATGAGCTGGACTGATAAGAACCAAACATCTGAAGAATTTAATGCCTCTAAAAATTGCTTCACCAGATGTTATTGCATGAAATGGTAATGAATACAAAACCATTAATGGCAGAGAAGTACATGCAGGGTGCTGCGAGCCAAAGTCCCCAAAGAGAGAACTTATTTTTTCAGATTTTTCACTATTTTCCACCTAAAAGCAGTTATAGCTTTTTGGTCATCATGACCCCTAGTTCCTATTACCAGTTTACCTATTACTAGTTTTGTGTGCAATGAAAACGACTCGGAATGACTCTTTACATTTTAATGACTTCAAATGAACTATGCAGATATTTTGTGCTTTTGATTGATTACAGCCTTTCTTATATATGCTGAACACAGTGCTGTACCTGCAAAAGACCTGTAAAAAATAATTGAATGAAATGAGCATAAATGATGGGAAATAATTACTGGGCTGCATTTCTTGCTGAATGTTTGTATAATGTTCTTGCAACAGCACATATGCATTTCAGCAGCTGACTCCCAAGGACAATACCTTCACAATGCAGCAGCTGATTTATTCTGCTTAAAAGAGACTTCAACAGATTTAAACGCTGTAGCGAAGAGCCACACTATATTCTGAACTCATGAACTGCATTTAATATTTCGTTCAGTTATTTCAGCAGCTATTCCAAGAATAATATGTTGACCAGCGGAACATAGCCACAACCTTTTCTCCAAACTTTAAACATTTTGTGAGCTACTCACCAAAGATAAAGAACGCTTCACATACTCACCTTTGAGAGTGGTAGACTCGGTTTTGTAATGTTGTAGGTGTAGCTGAAGTCAGCGTCTGCCTCAGATGTTTGGTGAATGCTTCACTCCAGAACTGCTGCTTTTATACACAATGCTTAGCAAGGTCAGCAAAATGGGTGTGAAAACTCTTGCAGATATATTTATCCTTAGAAGTTAGAGCCTGAATTCTTCTGGACATCTGTCTTGATCAAAAAGCAGGTAAGACGCTGTACACTCACTATGCACTTTATTACAATTATTTACTTTGAACACTGCCCATTTGATTCATTACGTCTACTTTTTAGTTCCACTGTGTATCATTACTGACTGTAGCCCGCCTTATATCATAATGTTATATATACATATCACTGCTGTCAGAATAACATTTGAAAATGTCTGTTGCTCTTTATACTGTGTGTCATTATGAATGAACCAAAAAAATGGTCCAAAATTACTTGGAAAAAAGTCTATTTCCATTTACTTACGTTAAAATAAAGTACGTTTTTTCCTTCTCTTGTAAAGTTGTCATTTTAGAGATGAGTTTTGTTCTGACACCAGTGATATACGTGTACATACTACGTTTTAACAAATTTTTACAAAACTTGTTACACTCTCTTTTTCAGCATACTTATATGTGCTAAAAAAGTAAATGCGTAAAAATCTGTTTTCTACCATATTACCCCATTAAAGGGCAATTCGCACCAATTTTTTCATGGTTGAGCATATGAATGAAGTTATTGGTTGATGATTGGTAGTTGGTTGATGTGAAATGCTCCTTTCTAAAGAAACTTGCTGAGTCCAAATTGTTCATGCCGGTCGTGATAAGAACAAGACATCTGAAGAGTTTAATGCAACTAAAGTTCCCTCACAGAATGTTAGTGTGGCTCTTTATAATAATAGCTATAAATATGCTGCCTGATGCCCTGAATTTGAATTTTTCTGGCTAGTTTTTCGATAAGCTCTTGGTCTAAAATGCAGGGTCAAATGCGAATAAGGCAAACTGGTCCCCAAAGAAAACTTCTTTTTTTCAGGTTTGCCACTTTTTATCCATCACCAATATTACATTTTATGTAAAAACTCAGATGTCACGTGTAGGTTCACTGGTCATTTAGGATTGTCAATAAAATGGTTATATTTATGTTGTAGACATTGTGACCCCTGGTTTATGTTTATTCCTCCTGTTCATTTGTGCCAACTGCAACACCCTCAATTACATCACTGTGCCATTCAGATGTGTCAGCATTGAGATAGGATGGGACTGTTTCAGCTCACTCCCAGTGTTCATAAAGGCTCAGTCAGAAACTGCCTCTACAAGTGCAGTTTCTAAAGCTTTACCATCCAGTGGTCAAACAGAGATCCTCTTAGCTTTTATTTGGTATTTAGCTTATTAAATTGTAAATACTCTTTGACCAGAGGAGGATGGGTCTCCCCTTGTGAGTCTTGGTTCCTCCCAAGGTTTCTGCCTCCAGACTGAGGGAGTTTTTCCTTGCCACCGTCGCCTCTGGCTTGCTTACTGGGGGATATGTTATAACTGTATATTTTCACACTTCTGTAAAGCTGCATTGTGACAACACTGTTGCTAAAAAGTGCTATACAAATAAACTTGAATTGAATTTATATCATCACCGCTGTAAAGAAATTCGAATCAGTAAGTTTCTCTACAGTGAACCATTTCACATCAAACCACTCTGAATGATTTTGTTTCCGCCTCAACATTCAAACTATGCAGAAACTTTGGTGAAAAATTGGTGGAATGAGCATTTATGCTAGATTTACAACCCCAATTCCAATGAAGTTGGGACATTGTGTAAAGCATAAATATATCAATTTATTATTATTATTTTTTTTTTTATACAAGCGGCCGAAATAAGCTTTCTCTGCAGGGTTGCCAGGCTCTCCCTTAGAGAAGATCTGCGATTCAGTCGAGGCTCGGAGTAGAGCAGCTGCTCATCCACGTTGAGAGAAGCCAGTTGAGGTGGTTCGGGCATATGGTAAGGATGGCCTCTGGATGCCTCCCAAGGGAGGTGTTCCAGACATGTCCGAAGGGGAGGAGACCCCGGGGAAGACCCAGGACACATTGGAGGGATTATAACTCTCGACTGTGTTGGGAACGCCTCGGTATCCCCCCGGAAGAGGTGGAGGAGCTGGCGGGGGAGAGGGAGGCCTGGGCCTCTTTGCTTAGGCTGCTGTCCCCGCGACCCGGCCCTCAATAAGCGGATGACGATGGATGGATATTCTGTTTTGATTTATGTTTTACACAACGTCCCAACTTCATTGGAATTGGGGTTGTATTAAACAACATGGCAACTTTAATAAAATCATTTAACATTATGCATTTTTTTTATTTGTGTAATTTAAAGCTTAAACAACATTTTTCTCACATTTTCACAGGGTAAACCCAGCATGTCATTCCACGCGGAAAATCAGGGGAGGAATTTTGTGAAGGCAGTGAGTCCTTCACTTAAGAACGGAATTAGCTCTCTCAATGCCTTAACCATCAGCCTCTTAGCTACAGATAAAGACCTTCTGTATGTGGCCAAAAATGATTCAAAGTTCAGGGAAATTAGGAGTGCTATAGTTGGTGCACAGCAAAAGCTGGGGGAGGCCGAGTCGGCTGCATGTGGGGAACTCAAATTGGTAGATTATCGCTTTGAAAAGCTGACGGTTATAAAGGGGAATCTATCTAGACAGCAGGAAAACACAAAAAATAAACTACAAATTTAAAAATTGAGCAAAGTAATAACAAAGCCACGCTAGACATGTATAAAGCAAATAAAAACTCTGCAGAGTATCGTCTTAGAGAAGTACGTGAGGAGCTCATGCATCACAAGAGGCAAGTGGAGGAGGCAGAAGCTCTAAGGGATGCTGGATTTGGGATCACATTTATTCCCATTCTCGGATGGATTGCTGGTAATGTTCTAGTGTCTTTTTTTCAACTGAATTATGTACCCTCCCCTACCCTGAAAAGCCTTAATAAAAGTAACCCCAAAATGCAGATGAGTATTTGCACTCATCTTCCACAGTAGAAAATTCAAATTGAAAGACTAGCTACAGACTTGTGATCATAATCAGGCCATTTTTTTTTTCTGCTTTCCACAAAAACAGGTCCAATAATGATGACAGCGGCTGAAAATGACATTGAAAATGCAACTTTCTGTGTCAGTCAGGCAGAGGAAACAGTTGAACAATTTGACTCCCAGGTGCGAGGGTTCAGCTGGAAAGTGTCTACCTGTGAGAGAAAAATCGATCAGACTCGCAATGAGATTTCAAAGACAGAGGATGAGCTGAGGCAGACATGCTGGGAGATTAAGGACATCCTAATGCAGCGGAAGAAGATTGCTGACTTCCAGGAGAAGATGAGGAGCTCTGTCAAAGTTCTTGGTTGTCTTGCTGGGACATGCAATGTGGCAGAAATCCAAACACGCTGCTTTGTGTTGCTGGAGGCGATGATGAAGATATTGCAGGACTTTGTCGCACTGGCGGAAGGGCTCAGAGAAGATCGCCTTCTCCGTGATGAAGGCATTAAAGCCCTCATCACAAACCTGCAAGTCAACTACATCAAACTTAAGGCCATTGCTGTGCCTCCTGATACCTCTGCCATTGAAAATTACATATGAGTTTTCCATTCATTTTGTGCATGACTTATGCTTCTTTGTCTTTGCCTTTTTGGTGGTGTGTAGGGGTGGTGGTAGAAAGGGGAATAGCCTTCACAAATGTATTGTATGCCTACCTGCTTAAGGCTTTGCAAAAGCTGTCTTTATACTGAGTGGTTATTTTAAAATTCTATTAATGGAGGTGAAGTAAAAATGCACTTCACCCACAGTTAACCATGACCTGCCCTGAATGTTTATGAAATGAATCATTGATGTATGCAATAAAAATATTTAACAAAAATATGGATTCCAGAGAGATTTTGTATTCACACAACTGCTCCAAATGGATGACATAAGAAGACTAATAAAACTATAAATAAAAGTATAAAGAAATCTGCACAGCTCAGGACTCTAAGGGAAATGATAGCAGTGATTGATATTTATTTATGCAGACAATATTGATAAAAATATCAACAATGAAAACAACAACAATAATAAAAGTTCTAATATCAGACTTCTTTTTACACTTAATATGTGGTTTTATGTACCACACACAGTCATAATTCATTCATACATGGCCATTTTCTGATTTCTCCTTATCCCTTAGAATTAAACAGGCTGTTATTGGGTCTTTCAGATTGATATATGTAAATGGTCTCTGTTGTGACTGGCTACCCTGCTGTAGGCTGATTATGTAAATGAGTCAGATGCTGAGAATCTATGTGTAATACACATGGTAAAATAAAGTAATTTTGATTCTAATTTATAATAAGAATACCTTTTCAATCATATTTGGACAGTGCATTTCCTTTCAGCAACTTTACCTTCCAGCATCATAAGTTCATACAACAATAGCAGCTCATGCATTATTCCTAATTGTCTTCACATTAAATAAAAAAGAGGTGTCCTTTTACACAAGTTTGCCTGCACATAAGAGGTGAACTCCAAGTGAACCCCACCTGAATCTAAAGGAGTGTAAAGCATGGATGTCATACACATTAATTTCAATCCATTTCAATTCATTTCAGCACTACAACGTGTTCAGGTTGTTAAAACATTGCAAATGTTTCCATCAACATAAAAATAAAATAAGTAAATGGAAAGTGAACTTGAGACAGGACAGTTTTTGAATGACTTTGCAAGAGAATGGATGGTAAATTTATAAAATTTTATAAAAATGCATTATACCAGTGGTACATCATTCACTGGTATAAGCTGTTGTGATAGTTTATTAACATGAAACCACAAGATTCAAAGGGAAATATTGTTCTAGTTAATATTCAGCTCAGTTCAGTCAGTTACATTGAATATTTAACAGGTGATTTAAAACTTGATGGGGCACATTTTATGAATGCATGACTGGGAATTATTTGTTTTTGAAAGTATATAGGTGCATGAATTAAATAAAGATTTTGGACTGAATTTTCATGAAATTCCATGATGTGAGATCATCGTAAGTTGCTATAGAACACTCTCTCAACCCTGTTCCTGAAGGCCCACTGTTCTGCATATTTCAGTGTATTTCCTGCTTTAACAGCCACTTCAACTCATCAAAGGGCTGTTAATGAGATGATTAGTGGGATCAGGTGTGTTGGGAGCAGGGAACACACTAAAACAAGCAGGACCTCAGTGTTTTCATGAATTTTTATGAAATTCCATGATGTGAGATCATCTTTAAGTTGGAACAGCTTATGTTCTATTAAACTACAACACTGCTTTCTAATTTCCCACTGTGTACAGAAGTAATACAGTGCAAATCGTATACCTTATGTAGCACTGAAGTTCATCACTGCTCTGCACACAAGTTGTTGATCATTCCAGTGAAATGTCCTTGTTGTAAGGTCAGAAACTCTGACTAACTGCACAATTAGTCCTATCTTCAATAGCCAATTAGCAACAGTACAAACTGGCTTCATCAGCAGGCAGTGTTTCCCTCTGCTTTTTCATAATGCGCAAAAAATCTTGGATCTTCATTTTTGTCAGATTTTACTTTTTTGCATAACTTGAAAAATCCAGTTACTCTTTGCATTGTGTTTTAAATTTGATGATTAGTGGACCAACAGAAACGGTGCCTATAGTTACACTGTGTCAAGTGAATGTAAGCAAAATCTTTGCTGTGGTTAATAGGTGATGTTTTGTCTCTTCTCTTTTCACTTTAAAAGCAGAATATCTAGTGTTAACCACAAGCGCTGAACAACCAGTGTTTCTGACAAGCATGTCTGTTTTTCAGTAAAGAAGTGTGTTCTGTATTTAGAAAACTAAAAAATGTATAGAGAAAAGTCACCATGTCCAATACAGAGTGTTGGCTAGAGGGAAATAAAGCCCTCCAGCATCTGGCTGTGAAGCAGTGCAACTGTTTCACGGCCCTATGAAATAAAATATTATAAAAAAGAAATATTATTCTCCATGTTTTATTTGCATGTAGTGAAAATTCAGCTCTGTTCAGTCAGTTACATCTGGGTAAAGGAGGCTGGCGATTTGGAGGCAGAGACAGAGGGAACGGATGGAAGCATGACAAAAAAAAAAACATAACATCAGTGGTAATTCCTCCAAAACCTTAAACTGTTGTGTCAGTTTATTAACATGAAACCAGAAGGTTCAAAGTGAAATATTATTCTCAGTGTTTTATTTGCATGTAGTGAAAATTCAACTCTGTTCAGTCAGTTACATTTAATATTTAATAGGTGACTTAAAACTTGCTGGGACAAACTTTATTAATACACAATTTTGTTTTGAAATTTGATACCGTTGCAGGTATTAAAAGGACATTTTGAACAGAATTTTCATGAAATTCCATGATGTGAGATCATAGTTAAGTTGGTATAGAACACTCTCTCAACCCTGTTCCTGAAGGCCCACTGTCCTGCACATTTTAGTGCGTTTCCTGCTTTAACAGCCACTTCAACTCAACAAAGGGCTGTTAATGAGCTGATTAGTGGGATCAGGTGTGTTGGGAGCAGGGAACACACTAAAACATGCAGGACAGGAGGCCTCCAGGGCCACAGTAGAGAAACACTGTTAAAGCAGCTTGTTTACTATTAAACTAGTACACTGCTTGCTAGTTCCCCACTGTGTACAGAAAGTGATACAGTGCAAATTGTATACCTTATGTAACATGGAACTTGTCCAAGTTCATCACTGCTCTGCACAAACTTGTTGATCATTCAAGTCAAACTTGTGGTAAGGTCAGAAACTCAAATTTAAGAGGACTGACTAACTGCACAATTAGTACAATGTTGCGAAAAAAATCTTGGATCTTAATTTTTGTCAGTTTTTACATAATTCGAAAAATCCAGTTACTCTTTGCATCGTGTGGACCAACAGAAATGGTGCCAATAGTTACACTGATAGATTTTACTCATTGTACCAAGTGAGTGTAAGCAAAATTTCTGCTGCCACGTTTGTCTGCACTTTTGTATTTTCTCTTTTCACTTTAAAGGCAGAAAATCGTGCATTTACCAGAAGAGCTGATTACAG
The DNA here is from genome assembly GCF_015220715.1 of Pygocentrus nattereri. NCBI lineage: Eukaryota > Metazoa > Chordata > Actinopteri > Characiformes > Serrasalmidae > Pygocentrus > Pygocentrus nattereri. The sequence continues at coordinate 44,379,151 of NC_051211.1, forward strand.
CTTCTTAACCTTAGTGTTAAAGCCTCAGTGTTAGCTACCCAGAAAAAACAGTGTATCTCAAAAGCAGGTCTATTTTTCGGTAAATATGTGTGTTCTGTATTTAGAAAATGCAAAAAACTACAGAGGAAAGTCACCAGGTCCAATACAGAATGTTGGCTAGACAGGAATAAAGGACTCCCAGCTTTGGTCTGTGGAGCAGTGCAACTCTGCTCTCCAGAGTGGAGCTCCATCTAATATCTTTACGATGAGTAGGAGAGACAATTGTGATCCAGAATTAAATATCCAACATCTGTAAACGACCTCAGTAAAGCTCAAATAAATCCTTACTGCAGTGTTCCAACAACGAGTTAAAGCCTTACCAGGAGTGTAGAGGCTGTTACAGCAGCAGAGAGAGTAAAAACTCTATTTTAATACCCTTGATTTTAGTAGTTTTTATTCAAACTGAATTATAAAACAGTTGGGATAGCAGGTAAAATGTAATTCAACACAGAAAGCAGTGATGTTTAAATCTACTTTAAGTTGTATTTGAAAAAAAAAATGTTTTATCTCATGGAAATCATTGTGTTTTTTGTAAATATACGTTCATTCTGAAATTGATGCCTGTAATACTTCTAAAAAAAGGTTGTAACTGGGTAATTTAAGACTGGATGCATTATGAAATGTTCAGAAAATGTCATAAAGAAAGTAATGTAATTACGCTTGGGTATGAAAAGATCATCCTGTGGACCAACAGAAACTGTGCCTATAGTTACACTGTGTCAAGTGAATGTAAGCAAAATCTTTGCTGTGGTTAATAGGTGATGTTTTGTCTCTTCTCTTTTCACTTTAAAAGCAGAATATCTAGTGTTAACCACAAGTGCTGAACAACCAGTGTTTCTGACAAGCATGTCTGTTTTTCAGTAAAGAAGTGTGTTCTGTATTTAGAAAACTAAAAAATGTATAGAGAAAAGTCACCATGTCCAATACAGAGTGTTGGCTAGAGGGAAATAAAGCCCTCCAGCATCTGGCTGTGAAGCAGTGCAACTGTTTCACGGCCCTATGAAATAAAATATTATAAAAAAGAAATATTATTCTCCATGTTTTATTTGCATGTAGTGAAAATTCAGCTCTGTTCAGTCAGTTACATCTGGGTAAAGGAGGCTGGAGGTTTGGCAGAGACAGAGGGAACGGATGGAAGCATGACAAAAAAAAAAAAAAAAAAAACATAACATCAGTGGTAATTCCTCCAAAACCTTAAACTGTTGTGTCAGTGTATTAACATGAAACCAGAAGGTTGAAAGTGAAATATTATTCTCCATGTTTTATTTGCATGTAGTGAAAATTCAGCTCTGTTCAGTCAGTTACATTTAATATTTAATAGGTGACTTAAAACTTGCTGGGACAAACTTTATAAATACACAATTTTGTTTTGAAATTTGATACCGTTGCAGGTATTATTTAAGGACATTTTGGACAGAATTTTCATGAAATTCCATGATGTGAGATCATAGTTAAGTTGGTATAGAACACTCTCTCAACCCTGTTCCTGAAGGCCCACTGTCCTGCACATTTTAGTGCATTTCCTGCTTTAACAGCCACTTCAACTCAACAACCTGAAAATAAACCTGAAAAGCAGGTTTATTTTTCGTCTATTTTGAGTAGGAGAGAAAATTGTGATCCAGAATTAAACATCCAGCATCTGTAAATGACCTCAGTAAAGCTCAAATAAATCCTTACTGCAGTGTTCCAACAACGAGTTAAAGCCTTACCAGGAGTGTAGAGGCTGTTACAGCAGCAGAGAGAGTAAAAACTCTATTTTAATACCCTTGGTTTTAGTAGTTTTTATTCAAACTGAATTCTAAAACAGTTGGGATAGCAGGTAAAATGTAATTAAACACAGAAAGCAGTGATGTTTAAATCTACTTTCAGTTGTATTTGAAAAAAAAAATGTTTTATCTCATGGAAATCATTGTGTTTTTTGTAAATATATGTTCATTCTGAAATTGAGGCCTGAAACCCATCTCAAAAAGGTTGTAACTGGGTAATTTAAGACTGGATGCATTATGAAATGTTCAGAAAATGTCATAAAGAAAGTAATGTAATTACGCTTGGGTATGAAAAGATCATCCTGTGGACCAACAGAAACTGTGCCTATAGTTACACTGTGTCAAGTGAATGTAAGCAAAATTTCTGCTGTCATCTTGGTTAATAGGTGATGTTTTGTCTGCACTTTTGTATCTTCTCTTTTCACTTTAAAGGCAGAAAATTGAGCATTTACCATAAGAGCTGATTACAGCTTCAAACCTCAGTGTTTTCATGAATTTTTATGAAATTCCATGATGTGAGATCATCTTTAAGTTGGAACAGCTTATGTTCTATTAAACTACAACACTGCTTTCTAATTTCCCACTGTGTACAGAAGTAATACAGTGCAAATCGTATACCTTATGTAGCACTGAAGTTCATCACTGCTCTGCACACAAGTTGTTGATCATTCCAGTGAAATGTCCTTGTTGTAAGGTCAGAAACTCTGACTAGCTGCACAATTAGTCCTATCTTCAATAGCCAATTAGCAACAGTACAAACTGGCTTCATCAGCAGGCAGTGTTTCCCTCTGCTTTTTCATAATGCGCAAAAAATCTTGGATCTTCATTTTTGTCAGATTTTACTTTTTTGCATAACTTGAAAAATCCAGTTACTCTTTGCATTGTGTTTTAAATTTGATGATTAGTGGACCAACAGAAACGGTGCCTATAGTTACACTGTGTCAAGTGAATGTAAGCAAAATCTTTGCTGTGGTTAATAGGTGATGTTTTGTCTCTTCTCTTTTCACTTTAAAAGCAGAATATCTAGTGCTAACCACAAGCGCTGAACAACCAGTGTTTCTGACAAGCATGTCTGTTTTTCAGTAAAGAAGTGTGTTCTGTATTTAGAAAACTAAAAAATGTATAGAGAAAAGTCACCATGTCCAATACAGAGTGTTGGCTAGAGGGAAATAAAGCCCTCCAGCATCTGGCTGTGAAGCAGTGCAACTGTTTCACGGCCCTATGAAATAAAATATTATAAAAAAGAAATATTATTCTCCATGTTTTATTTGCATGTAGTGAAAATTCAGCTCTGTTCAGTCAGTTACATTTAATATTTAATAGGTGACTTAAAACTTGCTGGGACAAACTTTATAAATACACAATTTTGTTTTGAAATTTGATACCGTTGCAGGTATTAAAAGGACATTTTGGACAGAATTTTCATGAAATTCCATGATGTGAGATCATAGTTAAGTTGGTATAGAACACTCTCTCAACCCTGTTCCTGAAGGCCCACTGTCCTGCACATTTTAGTGCATTTCCTGCTTTAACAGCCACTTCAACTCAACAACCTGAAAATAAACCTGAAAAGCAGGTTTATTTTTCGTCTATTTTGAGTAGGAGAGACAATTGTGATCCAGAATTAAACATCCAGCATCTGTAAATGACCTCAGTAAAGCTCAAATAAATCCTTACTGCAGTGTTCCAACAACGAGTTAAAGCCTTACCAGGAGTGTAGAGGCTGTTACAGCTGCATTATGAAATGTTCAGAAAATGTCATAAAGAAAGTAATGTAATTATGCTTGGGTATGAAAAGATCATCCAGGAAAGGCCTAGTCCTTTTTAAACAAGGATGGGTTGAGGCCCTCCACTTTGCTAAAAATGTACCAGCAAAAAAATTCAGCGGTTTAAAAATAACATTCCTCAGCCAAAGATTTTACAGTGCTCTCAAAATTCTGTGAACCTACATAAATGTGGCCTAAAATATAATCAAAATGTATGATAACTAGATATAGAGAACATAAAGCAAATAACAGAGAAACACTTTTCATTTTTTGCATTAAGTAAGAAAGTTAAATGTCTTTTTTTTGCAAAAGTATGTGTACCCCTTAAGCAGCAATGACTTCAACCTAACAGTTCCCTGCACACTGACCTACAGCATTGACTTGGAGGAGTCTTAGCCCATTCCTCCTTACAGAACTGCTTCAACTCTATTAAGTTGGTGGGCCTTCTTGCATGAACACCACACCTTCGGGTTTTAATCTATGCTTCACGCTCTGCTTGCAGTTTTTTGAAAACTGAAAAAAAGTGTTAACAGCATATAATTGTGAAAGTGTTGCTTTGCAGTGTTGCACAGAAAATGAGCAACTGGTTTTGACAAACAAGTTTAACATTTCAGCATGTAAGCATGTAATCATGCAATACAATATGCAAAATTTGTTGTGCAACATGTATGGCTTGTTGTGAAGTATGCACATCATTTACTAACTTAATTTATTAACTTTAGCATATATCTAATGTGGATTTTAGCTGAATGTTTTTGGCTTGCTGTAACAGGGCCAGACTGGGACAGTTGTTCAGACCTGGAATCATCTGTTCCAGATTTTTTGATACATAGACTTCATGGTGTAAATAATGCTTTGAACATACAGTCCATCTGTATGTAAGCCTCCATTTACCCTGTTCTTCAGTGGTCAAGACCCCCATGGACCCTTACAGAGCAGGTACAATTTGGGTGGTATCATTCTCAGCATTGCAGCAACACTGACATGGTGGTGGTGTGTTAGTGTTTGTTGTGCTGGTACAAGTGGATCAGACCCAGCAGTGCTGCTGGAATTTTAAACACTATGTCCACTCTATAAAACACTCCTACCTTGACAGTCCACCTTGTAGATGTAAAGTCAGATACAACAGCCCATCTGCTGCACACTTTTTGTGCTGGTCATCTTCAAATCCTTCATCAGCAGTCACAGGGCGCTGTTGGCACGATCATTTTGGTTGGTGGACTATTCTCAGTCCAGCAGTGACAATGAGGTACTTAAAAACTCCAGCAGCACTGCTGTGTCGGATCCACTCATACCAGCGCAACACCCACCAACACATCAGAGTTACTGCAGTGCTCAGAATGATCCACCACCCAAATAATACCTGCTCTTTGAGGGTCCAGAGAAACACATAGGACTACAGTCTGTAAATTGCACCTATATGTGGAGCTGATAAAATGGACATGAGCATAGAAGAAACAAGGAGGTGGTCATAAGGTTATGCCTGATCGGTGTGTATGTATGTGTAAATCACATGAAGAATGGACCAAAAGAAACTGCCCAAAATGACTTGGAAAAAAGTCTGGTTCCACTAACACACACACACATTATATATACACATGTGTGTGTATGTTTTTTTTTTTTTATTATTGGGTAAACCTAATGTAAGCCATACCTGGAATTCTTCCTGAAGGTGTCTTCTAGTTGTGTACTAGCTATCGCCACCTTTGCAAAGAAAAAGTAAAAACACAAAGTTAATTATAAAAAAATCTATAATTAAATTGATAAGTATCTAGAACTATATAGCATCCCCAAACAATTTATACTATGTGGCTCAAGCTTTACATTGTCCCAGGATAAAAAAAAACAAAAACGAATGAGTTATTTTAAAAAAAGCACCTAAATCAGATCCACACTTGTTTAATATAACATATGCTTTTAAAACGTCCATGAATGAGCGACTGCACCTCAGCTGAAAAGCACTTTTGTCATGCAAATCTCAGGCATCAAGACAGATCTTCTGAAGAGTCACGAATAAACAAACTGCTGCGTACCGACTGGCAAAACTGTACTTTTAAGAGCATCTCGCTATATTTTGTGAATTTGGGCGACACAGTGACGCACCAGATGAGAATATTTCACTGCTAGTTACCTAGCTAGCTAATGTTAAGATGCCATAAGCTATAAACCACAACCAAAGCAAACCTAAACTATCGAAATAGTTCTTACACGGCTGACCTGTTGTGTCTTGCTGAATAAAGCGGTCATTTTTAAATATCTAGACGCTTCTTCTTCGAGTGCTTTCCTTTTTTATAATTTCCCTCTCCGCACAATCTGTCCTCGTCTCCCTTTCTCCATTAGCTTGAACTTTAGCTAGCTTTACTGCGTGCGCGCGAGCGGTAATGAGTGTTCTAATATGCTACGTCACGGCAGAAAGACGTGAATCGTCAGTGCGCGTTCACAAGCTGTACTTGTGCTGTTTAGTTCATCTTACGTTGTAACATCAAAAAGCGAGTCCTTCCAGGCCAAATCTCCTGTTTCTCCCAACGACCATTACAGACCTGTGCAGCAGTAGCCATTACCAAGGCATTATTATTAGCCACTTAGCCATTAGGTACAAAATTACACAGAAGCGTAAACAACTAAACGCAGTACTACATTTTTTTCAGAAATGAATGTGTCCACCTTCTATTCTTTAGTTTTTTAAAGAACTGTGCAGAGATATTTTCCCACACCTCAAATGTTTAGTCATTTAGTGTATTTCTGCTTCTTTCGATCAAGGTAATCTCAAACACATTCTATGATACTGAGGTCTGGACTCCGGGGTGGTCAGTCCATTGTTCTGATAACGTCAGCTTCTTTATAAAGGGTGCCTTGATATCAGCAGCGTGCTTGGGGTCGTTATCTTGCTTCAGAATGAAGTTCTTCTCAGTCAAGCTCTTCTCAGAGGGAACTGCATAATATATGGAATTTTGTTTGTACCTCAGTATTTCTGATGCCTTCAATCAAGAATGAATCACCAATTTGTAGTTGTTCTACATTCCTGGACTTGAACTGTTCCTGCACCATGCCTGACTGATATGTGTAGAATTGGGTTAAAGGGTCTTTCATTGCTTCGGTGGCATACATGCTTTTACAACCAGTGATATGAAATTTAGACACATCTGTCCATACAACCTTACTCCACGTCTCAGATGTTCAGTTTGAGAAATTTGAAAATGTTCTTCTTTTTTTGTCTATTTTCAGTCTTCAGTAAAGACACCATATAGTTACACAGCTGAACATCAACTGAAATTAGTGATTTGTTTATGATTGAAAGCTTAATAAATGTTGATAGGTTCAAGCAAAATTTCAGATATTATGCAGTGCCCTCTGAGAAGTGCTTGACTGAGAAGAACTTCATTCTACAGCAAAATAATGACCCCAAGTTGTCTGCTTACAGTGCAAAGATGGACAGAAACACTTGTGGATTTTTTCTGATTTGAAGCATTAGTGGAGGTTGATTTTCTCCTCTCTAAAAGCTTTCAGTACTGTTTGTCTGAGGTGACAGTTTTGGTGGTCTACCAGGTCTTGCATGGTCATTAGGAGTCCCATTTTCTCCAGTTCTTACTCAGTTTTTTAACTCCAGTTTTGGAAACTCCTGTTTTTTCCACTTGTTTCCCTTTGACTTCCTCTTTATCATGCAAGTTAATGGTCTTTTATGTAGTCTCTTCAGAAATATATCCTCTAGTCACTTTAGATGCACAGGAGAAAAAAATGCAAGGCAGCTGAGGTGAGTTTGGGTAGTTGTTTATGTGAATGTTAGTGTCTGTTTGCAGGGGGACATCACTGATATCTTTGGGAGCAGCTTTTTTACAGAGAGGACACGACCTTAACTGGTTGGTTTTAGGATTGCAAGGACGGACAATTTAAAGTGTCCATAAAGTTCACAAATGTAAACAGTTAACAAATTAAATACTGATAGATTAATAGTTATAAAACGTTTTACTATTAAATTGAAGGTTCCTGTTTTTCTACTGTTGAAAAATGAATTTGAACTTCATGGCTGTTTTGACTGGTAATTAAAATAAATGAAAGTGTGCTCTGTGACTTTGGCACAGTACCATATAGACCAGGAACAACTATTTGAAAATACAGTGGTGTTTTTCAGTTGTTATAATTGTACATCTGTTTCTCTAATCCTGCTCCAGTTTCCCAGGGGTTTAGGGTTTTTTTTTTGCTTAATTTATCATATTGATCCAGTTTGAAGAACTGTCAATAAAATTATGAAATTTACATGTTATTTTAAAAAATCTGATGAGTACTTAGACATTCTTCCAGTGTATAACTATATCATATGACATTAATACAAATGTACTAGAATCATAAACCAATCAAAGCAAGCTCTTTGGCATTTCTGTATCCACAAGGTGGTTTGAGACAATTGAACCATAAGTTAAATTCATTAAATGTTTAATAAAATGACATCTGTTTCAGAGAAAAAGACTTCTAGCACAACTTTGAGCTGATGGTAGATTCTTTGTATGGAGAAAACCTGGAGAGGAATTCCATCCAGACTGCACTAAGAGCTGTGTAAAGCACAGAGATTGAGACATCAGAGTCTAGGGGCTGTTTCACTTTCAGTGGTGTCATTCATTGATGGGATCATGAAGTGTACAAAGACATTCTGGATGTGAACCTGCAGAGGTCTGAGAATGGTAATGATCTGAAACACATGAGCTGCATTTTTAATGAATACTTTGCCAAAAGGAAAATTACAGCTTTTGGACGATCTGTTTAAAATAGTTTTTTTATGTTGTTGTTTTGACATTGTGTTTCATAGCAAAAAGGACTTAATACTTTTTTATAAGTGGCACAAACATTAAAATATGTTTTGGGGCCATTATACATTACTCAATTTATCATTTTACAGAAAGATTATATAGTTTGTTGACTGAATAAACAAACCTTCAAACATCATCATTTTGTTTCTTCCCAATGGAAGGAAAGCAAATATGAAGAAGATGATGAGGAGGAGAATAAGAAAAAGACAAAGAAGAAATAAGACCTACTGCTCTTGGTTTACTCTGGTTTCAACATTTTGATTAGCAAAGCATTTGTGGCATACAGGTCAGTTTAGTTGTAAACATTTGGTTGCTCTTTTTCTTTAGAAAAAAAATGTTTTAATGAAAAAATGGGAAATTCCATTTTCTGTTTATTATTTGGATGTGAATTGTGCTCCATTCTAGTCAGCCTTTCCTTGTTCAGTTTAAGTGGAGATCCCTCCTGCAGTTCCCATCATTACCAGCAGAGGGAGGCAGTGTATCACATGCATATAGTGTTTTCTACCACAACTCATTTTGCAGTGCCATTTCTCATTGCAGCAGTAACATATTCTCTATGTTATATGAGGGAAGGTTAAGGGGAAGGCACCGGAATGAGATGGAATCAGAAGAAAACCTATTGTGATCCTGTACAGAGTTGTATCTGAAATACATTTGATTTCAAGCCAGCAACCGTCACCAGACAGAAAATAAAATGTGGCCTAGGAGTTTATTTTTAGGAGAATATGATGTGTAAAAACTGTCTATGTTGTCATGTAATAACACAATATAGATTTTGTGCAACATTAAAACCAACAAATGACCTGTTTTTTTCCTTTGAATTATCCCTGGACACAGAGACTAAAAGGATCTTGCAGAAACTCTGTTTGAAGTAAAAAGCATTTTGAAGTATTTTATTTCCATGGCTTATATATGGCTTTGTTCTCTGTTTTTTAGGTTTGGAAAGGAAAATAAATCAGGTTGCAATAATTTGTGGGCAAGTTTTGCCCCTGAAGTCCACGTTTGTGTTCACTCTGTCCCAGGAGTAGCCCTTAAGATGGCCTCTGGGATTCCCCTAAGGTGGATTTGCGTGTCCGTCTGCAGTTCCTGATGGGAAATGGCCGAGATCAGAGGTGTATGGAGTTTATACTACATATTGGTCTACATTCATTTCACAGTTGAAATATTGTTAAGTCATAAAAGAGAAAGAAAAATCGTTAATCCATGAACTTCTTCATTTTGGATGTGTACGCCTGAAGGCAGTCACTAAAAAAAATAGACATATTTTAGATACCATGACGTCAGAAGGGCTGTAACTATGTACATAGAAATGTACACTGCCAAAACCACTTAAGGAGGCTGCCAGTCAAATGACGCGAATTCAGTGTGCAGTACCATTAGCTCATATGTAGCAATCTTCATATTTCGAATCTTAATGACCTCATAATTCAGAGGATCCCGTGGTACTTGAGGGAAAAATGTTCACAGGACAAAACATATCGGGTTCTGAGCATTTTTATTTAACACAGGGTGCGATAGAGATGATTTTTCTATAACCCAATTCATTCTGGCTATAGAGAAATGAAGCTTAGACCCGGAGTTCCTAATATGGCCATAAGAACATGGCACCGACTACAAAATGACGACACGTGGTCTATTCAGTCTAATATACCAGTTGATCTCTTAAGTATGTTACATGATAATTTGCCATATGATATAATTTGCCATATAATATGCTAGCTAACAGTGAACTTGCTCACACCTGTTGTAGTCGGTTGTGAGTATGTGACACAGTAAAACTCCATGGTAGACTACAGAGCTTGATGTCCAAAGCAACTACTGTAACTAGGCTAAAGCATACTGGTTTAGCTAACACTAGCAAACATAGCTTACATTTAGCTAACATTACCAAAATATTGACAAAGATAACAGAACCCCTCTGTGAAGGAGGGGGCATGGCGGAGCATCACATGCAGGACGGAGAACCAGTCATGTTGAACCATGATCTTGCTTGGTCTTTACTGATTACTGATAGGCCTTAGTATGTAAGAAGCATGGTTAAACTGATATTTATTCAGTTATCTATTTTAAGATCCATTATTCAGTTTATTAGCCCTGAGATGGACTGCTAACCTTTTCATTACATTACATTAACGGCATTTGGCTGACGCTCTTATCCAGAGCGACTTACAATTTGATCATTTTACACAATTGGCTTGTCTTTTGGACTGTGGGAGGAAACCGGAGAACCCAGAGGAAACCCACGCAAACACGGGGAGATCATGCAAACTCCACACAGAGAGGACCCTGGTCGCCCGGCCGGGGAATCGAACCCAGGCCCGCCTTGCTGTGAGGCGACAGCGCTACCCACTACGCCACCGTGCCGCCACTTTTCAGAGTGTATCCTGCCTTCCACCCAATGACTGCTGGGATAGGCTCCAGCACTCCCCCCACCCCTACCCCCCTGTGCGACCCAGAATGATAAGCGGTTTAGAAGATGTTTGTTTGTGTGTGTGTGTGTGTGTGTATTCTGTTTATTATGTTGCAAAATTGAACAGTACACAATACACTACTCAAGGAACTACTGGAACAAGACTAAAGCGTACTGGTTTAGCTAAAATTAGCAATGTTAAAATTTGGAACTGTCCAAAAAAAAAACCTCTGATAAGCATAATATATTAATAACGCCCATAAACTCTCATAGTTTTATCATATCTGTGTTGTAGGTTAGCATACAGTGTGCATGTTGGCATACCTGAACATCTTGAGAAGTCAAAGGGTAACATTAGCGCAGCATCTCGTAAGGAGATAAGCTTAGCAGGCAGTTAAATATATGGCCTAATTACAACTGTTGTGAGGGCAGCTGAGAACCAGTCACTGTTGATTGATTAATTTCTTCACTCCCGTCACAGAAACTACCAAGAACCTCAGTTCTCACCTTATGCTAGGGACTATGCTTATGGACATGACGGATGCTGATACTAAACTGAAGGCTTGATAGCAACAGTTGCTATGCAGTGATTGCAGGGGTGAGGAAATAAAACAAACCTTGGCAGAGAGCATAATGATTTAAATTAACCATAATACAGAGCTCAAAGAAAACAAATCAGATTTCATTATCTTGAAAATGTGGCTTTCTTTGCCCAGCTGTGTAAAACACTGTTCAGATGTTGTTAGTCAAACACAGGTAGGAGGGAGAAGCTCTAGATCTCAAGATGGATGCTGAAGAGAAACTTCTAGACAATATAAAATTCTTGAAGGTGAGCAAACTACACTGCATTCTATAAGCTGTGTGTTCTTGTTGTGCTTTAGAACCCCCACTTATTCTTGTGCCAGAGGACAGTGCAAATGTTTCCTCTTCATCACCTTGACAGACCCATCACATTCTTCCACTGCTCTCAATTTTCTGGCCCACCTGGTCAGACGTAGCAATATGCGTTTGCTTTGGTGCATTTGCTTGCAAAGCTGCAGTCTGGGTAAGATCTGAACCGGAGACTTTAGAGGGAAATTCTGATTTTTCATATATTTTTTGTATAATTACTTGATTGAGATGCAAACAAAGTCATTCAGAACAGTTTGGTGTGAAATGGTGTATCATGGAGAAACTTATTGACGTGGTTTTCTTTACAGTGGTGGTAACAGTAAGTAAAGGTTGTGTGCCTACAACGCAAATATAGCCATTTTATGGCAAAACTTTCTATGAATGTCACGTTTGTAAGCATCTATAAACACATTTATAACATGTTATAGTGCATTCCTAAGGCATTATAAACATGGCTATAAATATTGATAAAATGAATGACACTAAATTACACTTTATAGCCATATTTATTATACATTATAAATTGTTAATGTAATGCATTATAAGTAGTGTTTATAACATGTACTGTCAGTGCCAAAGAAGTCAGTCCCAGCTTGGAGAGTGTAAAATAAAGACAAATACAAAGTCCTGAGATTTCCATTGTGTATGTTTTAGTGTTCCATTAAATTCTTCAGTAAGTACTTGAAGCCTCACTCTTAACACTGGAGGAGGCTTTACTACAGTATGCTTCACTTTACTTAGAGTCCACAAATACACTTTATGAGCTCTTATAATTTGTTATGAACAGTACTTCTAATGCATTATGTTAACAACTTACAGTGCATAATAAGTATGGCTTGCGATAAAGCGTAACCACAATTACCCCCAAAAGAATAAAAATGGTACACCTTATGGGTAGTGTAGGGCAAGGTAGCTAGGCACTGAAAAAGAAAGGGGCAGAAGTAGACAAGTTCTTTTTTAACCCGTCACCTTTTATTTTGCCACAACGGTGTATTTACAGGCGCACGTTTAAAACAAAAAGAAAAACAAAAACAAACACGACCTCAATCAACTGAGGTAATTAGACTGTGACTGCAAAGTCACATAAGTCTAGTCACTCAAATAATCCTTACAAACAGGTGTAGACCAGCACTGCTACCAAAGGGGAAGAAGAACCCCTAACTGTGGTTACGGAGCCGCATAAATACAGGTAGCTCCTCCCCCAAGCTATTCCATTCCCCCCACAGGTAGGAAAATAAACCATACATTTCATATTTACATGCTGAAATGAATATGGTACAACATTATACGTGGCTGTCAAAATACAAGGCCATAGAAACAGTAATCAATCACTGTTATTTACAATGTTCACATTATTCACTTTTCTCTTTGTATTTACTGGTTCTCACTCCCCTCCTCTACTACAGAGGGTGGACTCGCCCAGGTAAGTAAAAGCCCAGGAGTCACAATCAGTACTCTTTTAGGACTTGAAGGTGAGTATGAGCAGTACATGTTAAAATAGGTGAGTATGTCTACAGTCATTATAGTGGTAATGTGCTAAGGGGGTACCTTGCATCATTACATGGCTATAACAATTTATTTTTATAAAGATTTATAGACATATTTATGATGCCTTATGAACGCATTATGACCTGTTATAATTGTGTTTATGGATGCTTACAAATGTGACATTCATTTTATTTAGTATCCGAATCTACCAGTGAACCTACACGTCTTATGAGTTTGTATATGTAATGTTGATAATGGAACCGGACCTCAAAACAATGTCTCAGGCAATGTATCTGTGACCTTTTTGTGAGGGCGTTTTTAGAGACATTAAAGACTTCACTTTCTATCACCACAGTGAACAATTCTAACAAGCCTGACAAAAAGAAATTCTAGAACCGCACATTTCACATCATCAAAGCACTCCAAATGGCTTTGTTTACATCTTAGTGATTTAATTAGGCAGAAAACTTTAAAAATCTATGGGACAGATTGTTAGTGCTGCATGAAACAAGTCAACATATGGGTTAACCCCTTACATGGCCATACATGTTGTTGACCTAAGAACAGCTCTGACTATTTGCATTGAACTCCTTTACTGAATAATACTCCTAAGTATGTAATAAGCCTGGGATTTTAAGGGTTAAACTGTAAGTGTATTATTCAGTTATGTATTTTAAGACTCATTATTCATTTTATTTTTACTACACAATTCAACAATATAAAATAATCTATTAAGTGTACTTCAGTCAGCCATAATGGCATCACTCATTATGACGAAAATAATGACAACAGTAATGATAACATGACCAGGCAGCACGGTGGCGTGGTGGGTAGTGCTGTCACCTCACAGCGAGGAGGGCCTGGGTTCAATTCCCCGACCGGGTCCTCTCTGTGTGGAGTTTGCATGTTCTCCCCGTGTCTGCGTGGGTTTCCTCTGGGTTCTCTGGTTTCCTCCCACAGCCCAAAGACATGCAGTCAGGCCAATTGGACATGCTAAATTGCCCCTGGGTGTGAGTGTGTGTGTTTGACTCTCTGTGTCTGTCTGTCTGCCCTGTGATGGACTAGTGACCTGTCCAGGGTCTATCCTGCCTTCTGCCCAATGACTGCTGACCCCGTGTGACCCTGATGGAGAAGCAGTTTGGAAAATGGATGGATAGCATGACTATAACATTACTGAACAAAATCAGTCACATATACAGTATTTATGGCATGATTATATCAGTGTTATCCAGCAGAGTTCAAATAAAGCGCTACCAATGTTTACATAGAGCTTTAAGCAATATGTGATGACAATGACTCCTAGTTTTAGCTGAGATTTATTTATGGCCTGTTTCCCAGACCCAGATTAAGCCTAAACCTAGAATTAATAGGGTTTGTAAAGGTGAAACCCCTCTGGCTTTGCAGTTTAATCCAGGTTTAGGAAACTGATCCTTAGAAATTATTCAGAAACATCACTCATTAAAGAATCCAACACAGGTAGTAAGGGTGGAGAAGAAAGGAATGATATATTGTCAGAGACATTCTACAGTTTAAAATAGTTGTACTATTTGCAACATGTCAGCTCTTATGCAAAGAGATATAGACTCTTTGCTGTTATGACTTCTATTCTTCTTCTATTTTTAACAAATATCATCTAAAAAGTTCATAATACTATAATGGTTTGGTCGCACCACATGCAGCACCCTGTACACAGTGGCCTATAATGCCAGTCTTTGGTAATGAATGACAAAATAATTTGGTCGTGGTTTAAATAAAATTTGTACTTCCAAAATCGCAACTTTACAGGAAAAGAAAGAAACATTCTTAACTTGTAATAGAATTTAATGTGATGATATTTTTCCCAAATAATTTATAACCATTTCTATTGGTTCCTTTGTCATGGCAATTTAACATAGTACCTAAGGTAAAAGGAGTTTTCAGATTATGCAAAGAAGTAAAAATTGTTTTTGTGGGACGATGATGATTCATTTATTATGTCCACTTGCTAAGAAATATTTTCAGGTTAAATGTGTATTACTCACCCCTTCCAGCCCCTCCTTTAGGCTATGGTAGTTATGTTACTTTCCTGTCCTGAGTTTTACGGCACTAGGCTTACGCCCCTCTGTTACAAATCCTGGAAGGCTCCACAGCTCTGTTGTAAAGAGGTGAGGAGAAAGCGAGAGAATCTAGCTAGGAAACTATAAGCCAGTGCATATGCAGGAAGACTGTATAGGAATGTTATTTGAAATCAGCTGGTTTCATGGAAATGTAGGATAACAGTTTTATTTGCAGGTAAGTTGCTACATGTTTTTTTCCATCCTACTCATATAATTTCTTGCATTTATTCTTGTAAAATGAAAAAAAAAACATCCCCATAAACTATGAGAATCTTTTAACTAGTAAATTAAACAGTTATTTTTCCTGCCATTATCTTCTATGTCTGTGTGCTTTTATAGAAGAAGAAGTTAGATAGAAGAAGTTAATTAGAACCTGTATTCATGTATTATCTTACAATGCATTTTGCCAGCATGTATGGGGTCCTTTGTGAGCAATATTACAGTGATATTAAATCTTGACTTTAAACTTCATTTATAGTAGTATTCACAATTTAACCACTTGATTTTGCAGACAGTTATAGTGGATCATCTTCATTGAGCATGTCTGGTTTTACAGCACTGACTAAAGGCAAGAAGAGACTTAATGAGAAAGGTACTGTTGTGGTTCAGATTTTAAAACTGATACATGTCTTACTAAGAACGTATGATATTAATGATTAAATATGAAAAGGCCCATATGAATACATTTTGTTTGTCTTTTTTCTCCCTTAGTGTTAATGTTAGTGTGGTTTATGTACCAACAATAGCCATAGTTTATTTTTATATGACCATTATCAACCTCTCTTTATCATTTAAATTATTAAACAGAATTAAACATGCTATTTTTATTGCCTGTAAGACTGATATGTGTAAATGAGCTCTGGTCAGATTGGCTGTCCTGCATTGCACCTTATTCAAAAAGCCCCCTGGGTTGAAATGCTCCATATAACTTCAGTGTGCATGGGATGAGCTAAACTGCTGTAGATGTTGGTTTTCAGGGCATCACAGAAACAAAGTGTTTTTACAGGTGTTTTTACAGATTAGTTTGCATACATGAACAACTGACAAGTAAGTTTTGAAATTTTAACAATGTTGTCATAAAACACAAGTATTTTATTTGAAAAGAAGTGAGGATTGTATTCAGTTTTCTTTGATATGGGCCCTTTAAAATGTTCATTTCGAAGTCAAAGAAAGGCAGAAATTTAGAAAAATTGGTGTTATTATCCTTTAAGACATATATAGTGTCATAAGTATCTTCTATTATAACCACCAAATAAACAAACTTCAAGAGATCATGGCTACATCTTTGCAATATACATTATTTGCCACCATTATTTGTGGTTTGATTTGCTGTTTCATGAATAATGTTGTGATATTGTGGCTGAATATGAACAATTGCTTTATACATTATGGATTATGCAACTTCACATTACACAATACAGGTAGAAGCTCTAGCTAATACAATGCAAGTTAAATGTAATTTTATGTCTTTCACACAATTAAGTTACATGCAAAATGTCTAGTAAATCTCTTTACTGCAGTATAAAACAGATCAAACAAAGATGAACACACTTTAATCAGCGCTGTAATCATGATGATATCTGTCCCTCAGAACGCTGGGTGGCCAACGCTGTCCGGCTGGAGAGCATACAGCTGTGCCGGAGGCTGCATTTTCTGGGCCTGCAGCACCAGAGAGAGCTGGCTAGAGTGCATGGGGCTCAGCTGGAACTCAGACAGGCTTTGGACCGTCTCAGAGGTCATGGACCTTCATCACATCCTTCTTTGGCCAGGCCTCCGGCCACCTCCACTGGCCTCACCCCTCTCCGTACTCGCGGACAGATGGCCATCCAGTCGTGCTGCCCCAACCATATCGTGTGCTCCAGCTGCAATCTGCGGCTCAGGCTGGCCGACACGCTGACACGTCGCTTCACCCCAGGCCTGTGGACCATGTACTGCCAACCGCTGCCCACTGTGTGTGCGGGAAGTGGTCAGTCTGGTGTCTACCGCATACCCAGCATTGTGGAGCGGAGGAACCTTTCCACCATGGACAACTCCCTCAGATACCTGCCCTTTCTGTAGTGTGTTAATATATGTGTCACTGTCACAAGTGCTGTCCACTAACTACAAGCTTAATTACATCACTATTTCACTGTCATTAGAAAAGCCTTGTACTTTTTTTAATATGAACTTTCATTTTGATTACTTGCACATTTCAGAGACCAATAGAAATGTTTCATAATAACTTCTTAAATAACATTAACACAGTGGTTCTCAAACTGGTCCTGACATTCAACATTGAAACATAATTCACAATGCCTGGGAAATGCCACAATGACCTGGCAAAAAAGAGGTCTAGGGGGTCCTAAGGAACCAGAGCTGTCATGATTACTCAGTGAAACATGATCACAATTAAAAAAATATTAATCAGTGCCCATGTAATGAAAAACCAAATATCCTGTTTTGTAATTTTGTTGTTTGATATTTAAACATTAAAACCTTAAAACTTCAAAAACTCCCAGTCTGAATGTGGGAACTGAGCCACAAAAGTAGCCTGATTTAAATTCAGTGTTTTCGTGATGTTATATTCGCCTTTTCACACTGAAGTTATATGGAGTGTTCCTGCTCAGAATGCTTTGAATGAGGCACAATTCAGGATGGCCAATCAGAACAGAGACTATTTTAAATACATCAGTCTTAAAGACACAGTCACCAAGAAAGCCTGTTAAATTCTAAAAGATAAAGAGATTCTAGAAAAAGGTAGTATAAAAATAAATAATGACTGTGATATGTTTTTTAATAGTTGATGATTAGGACAAATTGCACCAATTTTGCTGTCTTCTGCTTAATTCAGTGGTTGAGAACAAAGTCTTTCAGAGTGGTTTGATGTAAAATTATTTATTGCAGAGAAACTTACTGACACGATTGGCCCCTCCCAGCCCTGTCCGTGTATTCATGTTGTTTTGGTTTAGCCCATGTGCATTTGTTTTGGTCCAGCCCCCTCGTTTCATGAGTCCACCCCTGATTGTCTCCACCTGTTTCCGGCCTGTCCCTCGTTTACCCTGTGTTATTTAAGCCCTGTGCTTTGGCCTTGGTGTGGCTGGTCTTTGCTGTTTGCATTGTTATCTGAACTGTTTGGTTGTTTGGTGTGTTTCTCATTATGTCTGTACCCAAATCGATCCGTGTTGGCTACATGAACCTGGACCGTTTAGACGATGACCCTGGATTTGCCCATAATAAATGTTGCTTATCTCTGCACATGCGTCCACCTCCTCGCTCCCCATTACACTTAGTCATGTTTGGACTTTGATGGTCATTTGTAGACGCTGCCTGATCAGCTCTCAGTGGGTTCAGCAGTTCACAGAAATCAACATGTACTACATGTTTAAAAGACATTAATTTCACCAAGAGAGAGCAAACAATGATCATTTACCCACATCATTCAAAAACTATAGAAGAAAGAAATCATACATGTGAAAATATAAGTTTACACCTCTCGAGACTCCACCTCTTTCCATATTTCAGACTGTTAGTTAAAACCTGTCAGGTTAAGGTTATCAAAGGTTTGACTTATAGTCAGTTAAGCAGTAGAATTTTACAGAGCAAAAAATAAGAACAAAGAGCTGAGTTCCAGCCCTGCTGAAAAAAGACCATTACAAACCCTAAGGATTAAAACCTAATGTTTTTTCTTTCTGTAGGGAATTGGCTTAATGGTTTCCAATTCAGACCACTAGTTTCCTGTGAAACACTTAGATCTCATTAAGAAATGCATTTAAAATCAGCTATTTGTCACCTATTAAACCATTCTTGATGATTCATAATCCTTTACACTGTAACATCAACCTATTAAAAAGTCAAACACCATCAGGAACCTACAGAAACACAAGTTTCTATGGGTTTTTATTAGCCGGGAGATCACATCAGGTCAGTTTGTTGCTGTAAAAATCTGGTGATGTGGGAAATTGGGATAGTACCTGATTCTGATATTTTTAGGAAAAAGTTGCAGATCTCAGTTCTGATAATAAAAAATTGTAAAGATGAAAATGCTGAAAAATGTTCTATGAACTGTTGCTGTGAGGGGGATCCTTCAGAACTCTCTTCTGGCAGCAGCCCACCCTCTAAAACCCCTTTGATTATCCAATTACTGATATACTAGTGAGATGGTAAGATGTTAACAACATCTTTTCTCCTAGTTTCTGTTTCAACAGTGAAGCTTTACAGATTTGTCTAACAATTTGAATAAACAATAATAAAGGTTGTTGTGCTTGCATACTGTGTGCTGCTGTCTAAGCACAGTTTGGCACTGTAGTTGTGTTCAAGGCTTTTTCTCCCAGTTTTCAGTATGTAGTAGTGAAAGAACAAAGAAAAGGCCTAAGCAATTTAAAGGGCTTGGCCAGCTTGCTCGATGGATTTATCTGTAACCCTGAAGCAACCTATTATTCCTGCTCAAGCCTTTGTTTGCCATTATACTGCACAGACATTCCACAGCACTAGGAGGCTAAAAGCTTTGCTGTTTCTCTACCTTTTTTTTCCTCACAAATTGATGGATTGCAAAACGTATCACCACATCTCTGGATGTTGTCCCTGGAAGTGTCAGGAAGGTAAGATTTTCTGTCTAGGCCTGGAGAGCGAGGAATGCGTTTTGCTATTCTAAGATGCTATTCAGCATATGCAGTGTTTCTTTTGGGGTTGTCAAGGTGATTTCTAAGTTATCAAAGGGGTTAAAGTCCAGCCCTAGATGCTAACTCGGCTGCTTGAACTATGCAAACTCTTGTAAACGCAGAACAGTTACTTTTTCTTCTTGTCCAGCTTTGCTCACCATAAAAATGTTATGGGCTTGCAGACTGAGATAAATGAATGCTGTCACTGACGAGTGAGATTTTAAGGGTTTTAGAGCACTGAGCAATGTAATACAATGAATATACAGCAACCCTCAAGCTGTACTCTCTCACTAGAGAAAAGATGGAGGGGAAAACACAGACAACAAAACAACTGACTCAGCTCCAAACTCTAGTAGAATCAGCAATACTGATGTCTGGAATTGGCCTCCATGTGATGAACTACCTCTTTTCTGTCCACAGTGAGGTCATAATTTACTTTCCTTCTTCCACAACTGTTAACAACAACCCCATTGATTCTACAACCCCAATTCCAATGAAGTTGGGACGTTGTGTAAAACATAAATAAAAACAGAATACGATGATTTGCAAATCTTTTTCAACCTATATTCAATTGAATACTGATGCCTGCAACACTTTCCAAAGAAGTTAGGACAGGGGCAACAAAAGACTGGGAAAGTTGTGGAATGCTCAAAAAACACCTGTTTGGAACATTCCACAGGTGAACAGGTTAATTGGAAACAGGTGTCATGATTGGGTATAAAGTGAGCAAATAGTCCAACAATTTAAGAACAAATTTTCTCAATGTGCAATTACAAGAAATTTAGGGATTTCATCATCTACAGTCCATAATATCATCAAAAGATTCAGAGAATCTGGAGAAATCTCTGCAAGTAAGCAGCAAGGCAGAAAACCAACATTGAATGTCTGTGACCTTCAACCCCTCAGGCGGCACTGCATTAAAAACCGACATCATTCTGTAAGGGATATTACCACATGGGCTCAGCAACACTTCAGAAAACCACTGTCAGTGAACACAGTTCGTCGCTCCATCTACAAGTGCAAGTTAAAACTCTGCCATGCAAAGCAAAAGCCATATATCACCCAGAAGTGCCGCCGGCTTCTCTGGGCCCAAGCTCATCTGAGATGGACTGACGCAAAGTGGAAAAGTGTCCTCCGGGCCAAAGTGGACGTCGTGTACTCCGGGCCAAAGAGGAAAAGGAAGTTCAAAAGCCAGCATCTCTGATGGTATGGGGGTGTGTTAGTGCCCATGGCATGGGTAACTTGCACATCTGTGAAGGCACCATTAATGCTTAAAGGTACATGCAGGTTTTGGAGCAACATATGCTGCCATCCAAGCAACGTCTTTTTCAGGGACATCCCTGCTTATTTCAGCAAGACAATGCCAAGCCACATTCTGCACGTGTTACAACAGCGTGGCTTCGTAGTAAAAGAGTGTGGGTACTAGACTGGCCTGCCTGCAGTCCAGACCTGTCTCCCATTGAAAATGTGTGGCACATTATCAAGCGCAAAATATGTCAACGGAGACCCCGGACTGTTGAGCAACTGTTGTACATCAAGCAAGAATGGGAAAGAATTCCACCTACAAAACTTCAACAATTAGTGTCCTCAGTTCTCAAATGCTTATTGAGTGTTGTTAAAAGGAAAGGTGATGTAACACAGTGGTAAACATGCCCCTGTCCCAACTTCTTTGGAATGTGTTGCAGGCATCAAATTCAAAATGAGTGAATATTTACAAAAAACAAAGTTTATCTGTTTGAACATTAAATATCTTGTATTTGTAGTGTATTTAATTGAATATAGATTGAAAAGCAAATCATTGTTTTCTAGTTTTATTTGTTTTACACAACGTCAAAGGCCAGGCTGTGGTCTATGTAGGTAACATTTCTAGATCTAGAGCTACATCATCCAAGGCTGTTCCAATCAGAAGCATTGTTCAAATACAGCAGAGAAATCCCATAAACTTGTGTCCATATATCTGACCCCAGGAAAGTTCAGGAGAAACGCTGGCAGAGGAAACCAACGACATGCCAGTATAATATATTCAACAAATTCATGGGCCAGAGAAAAAAAAGTTTTATTTCATTTTTTTATTAATGTTGTGTTATAACCCCAACTGGCCACTGTTCATTCAAACTATGAAAAAACTTTAACAGTAAACTATAGACACTTGTATTAGACCTTTATATATTACATAAATACTTGAAATATTCATAATTTTAATGTCCCCAGGGGCTCAGTCTTTTAAACCTATACACCTGACATCCTTTCTTTGCTGCAAGTTCACTGCTGATGTTAAGTGTTTATGTTGGTTGAACTGCAGCTGAAATGCAATTAGTGCATTTGGTCATATGACTGGTGTTAAATTGTGTTGAACTATGTAGAATTGAGGTATAACAACTGCCTCATAGACTGCTGTTGGGGTGGGACAGTTGGAGTGCATATAACATTGCAGTGCATGCTGGGGACTGTAGTGCAGTGCATTGTGAAACAAGTTAATGTTAATAGAAAATTAAAATACTTCTGCGGGCCAGGAAGGGTGTCACGGTTGGCTCCTCCCAGTCCTGTCCATGTGCTCATGTTTTGGTCTTGTAACTCCGCCCCTGATTGTTATCACCTGTCCCTCATTGTTCCGTGTATTTAAGCCCTGTGTTTGCCCCTTCCGTTTGCCAGTCTTTGTATCTTTGTACCGTGTCTTTGTACCTGGTCTTTGGTTGTGTTGATTCTAGTCTTTGTTATGTCTTACCCCAACTCTGTACGTGTCGGCTCATTGACCCTGGACTGTTCTGACCACGACCCTGGATTTGCCCGTAATAAATCTCGTTTATCTCAGCGTGTGCGTCCGCCTCCTCGCTCCCCGTTACAGAAAGACTGGCCACCACAGGACGCAGCAGGTAAGCGAGACTCCGGCATGTGGTTGTTCCGTTGGGACGAAACTCCGGCTGTTTCAAAGCAGCCCGAGTTCGCCGTGTCCCAACGCCACCAAGCCGGAGACAGCAAATCCCCTGGCGCTGAGGGAACACGAGCGTCTCGTCGGTCCCGCAAGAAAGCGGAGGACCTTCCCGCCTTGTGTCCGGGAGGCGAGAGCTCAGGTAAGCGCCTTGGGTCTGCCCGTCTTGAGCGCCACTGCAGGGAGGAGCGACCTGCAGTGCAAGACGGTGTCAGACAGAAGGAGCATTCAGATGACCCGTTTTATGGTACTCGGCTCGTTCGCAAGCGTCACTGCGAGCTGCCAATCGCTCGAGTGAGCTTTGGGAACGGCCGAGTGGGTCCAGTATCTGTGTGTTCCTCCAGGTTGGAGCAGAGGTCCCCAGCCCGAAGGCTTGATCCCGTGGCCGCACCCCGCGGCGCTTCTGATCCCGTGGCCGCACCCCGCGGCGCTTCTGATCCCGTGGCCGCACCCCGCGGCGCTTCTGATCCCGTGGCCGCACCCCGCGGCGCTTCTGATCCCGTGGCCGCACCCCGCGGCGCTTCTGATCCCGTGGCCGCACCCCGCGGCGCTTCTGATCCCGTGGCCGCACCCCGCGGCACGCCTGCGCCTCCGGACCCGCCGCCTGCCTCCGTGGACGTCGCAGCAGGCCCCGCGCCTGCCTCCGTGGACGTCGCAGCAGGCCCCGCGCCTGCCTCCGTGGACGTCGCAGCAGGCCCCGCGCCTGCCTCCGTGGACATTACATCCCCTTTGTTCCCACCCATCCCGCCCTCGTCTGTGTCTGTTCCCCCTGGGCCTTCTGTGTCTGTTTCCGTTCCCTTGTTTCTGCCCTGTTCAGTCCCTGGTTTTGTCCTGTTCCCTACTGTTGTGTCTGTCTCGGTTCCCGTTCCTGTTGTGGTTCCCGTTCCTGTGTCTCCTTTTGTTTCTGTTCCTGTTTCTGTTTCCGTGTCCGTTCCCGTGTCTGTCCTGGTGCCTGTTCCCCTGTCTTTTGCGTGGTCTGTTGTTCGTTCTTGTTTTCCTCGTCCTGTGTCTCGGTCGTCTCTCGTTCGGCGTCGTTTTGTGTTGTGCCTCCTCGTCCTCCCTCCGTTTTTTGTCCTCGTTCTGTTTCGTCTGTTCCTGTGTCTGGTGTGTCTCCGTCTGTTCCTGTGCCTTGTGGTTCTGTTCCTGCCCCTGTGCCTTGTGGTTCTGTTCCTGCCCCTGTGCCTTGTGGTTCTGTTCCTGCCCCTGTGCCTTGTGGTTCTGTTCCTGCCCCTGTGCCTTGTGGTTCTGTTCCTGTGCCTTGTGGTTCTGTTCCTGTGCCTTGTGGTTCTGTTCCTGTGCCTTGTGGTTCTGTTCCTGTGCCTTGTGGTTCTGTTCCTGTGCCTTGTGGTTCTGTTCCTGTGCCTTGTGGTTCTGTTCCTGTGCCTTGTGGTTCTGTTCCTGCCCCTGTGCCTTGTGGTTCTGTGTCTGTGCCTGTTTAGTTTAATTTTGTCTTTCTCTGGGTTTCGCTTTTTTGTTGGGTGGGTTTGTTTTGTTCTGTGTGGCACGCCAGGTGTGCGTGCCTTTGGGGGGGGGGTTCTGTCACGGTTGGCTCCTCCCAGTCCTGTCCATGTGCTCATGTTTTGGTCTTGTAACTCCGCCCCTGATTGTTATCACCTGTCCCTCATTGTTCCGTGTATTTAAGCCCTGTGTTTGCCCCTTCCGTTTGCCAGTCTTTGTATCTTTGTACCTTTGTATCGTGTCTTTGTACCTGGTCTTTGGTTGTGTTGATTCTAGTCTTTATGTCTTACCCCAACTCTGTACGTGTCGGCTCATTGACCCTGGACTGTTCTGACCACGACCCTGGATTTGCCCGTAATAAATCTCGCTTCTCAGCGTGTGCGTCCGCCTCCTCGCTCCCCGTTACAAAGGGTTGTGTCATGGACCAGATGTGGCCCAGGACCTTGTTTGACACATGGGATATATACTAACACATACAGTATGTTATTGTCTTATGTGTGTCTGTTTGTAAAATGCATCTGCTTTCAGTAAGCTTAACAGTTTTAGCTGACACGTATTGAGAAAAAAATGCTCGGCTAACGTAGAGACCCTGATTTCTTATGTCACATCCACACAAGTATAGAAGGAAATGCCTTTTGATTTCCTATTCACACTGACTTTATCAGAATCAGAATCCTTTATTGATCCCAGAGGGAAATTGCAGATTTAAATGTACACATTATTTCTAAATCATTACAATATGTTGCAAGAACACAAATATCAATGGCAACAACTGCGTTGGTATAATATACAATGTATTTTTATATTGAACATTTGTTTTAACGTGCATTATCACATTGTGTTCATGTATTGTTTGAAGTACTAATAACATTTTTAATTTTAGTTTTTGCAGTGAGTTTTTTTTGATGTGGAATGTTGTACAGTACCTAATTAAATCAAATAAATTGTATAAAATAAAATGTATAAGGGGTTCTCAAAGTAATTAGAAATATTTGAACACAAATGCTTGACATCTCTTCATGAAATGAATTTTATCAATAAGACTTATGCCAGTTTGCCTCCATAAGATCTCCTCAGATTGCTCAAATCTTTGCTTCAAATGTAAACATGAAAGAGGGACATATATTCACTGTTTTTGCTCATGTGACAAGATACAATTTTACTGGAAAGGGATCCACCGTGAACTGAAAAAAAAATTGAAGGTTCGCTTGGTCTTCTGCTTTGTTCCTATTAAATGTTGATACGGACCTGATTATAAAACAAAGCACCTGTTTTTTATACTAGTATCTTTGGCCAAGAAATGTGTTTGATTTTTGTGGTCAACTCCTCAGGTTCCGTCTGTTGATCTGTGGTTGTCCCAAGTTACAACTGTGCTTCCATTAGACCAACTGACCTACAACTTATATCAGGAAATGTGTAAGTTCTGGCAAATGTGGCAACTGTTAATGTCATCCCTTAAGGCACGGACCTAAATAGTCCATTTCTTCCCTTATTTCCCTTCCATGTATGTATGTACATCCCAAGGTAACTGTATCTGCGTATCTCCTGATTGAGTGTTCAAATAAAAATTTAATTATAAAAGAAAAAGAAATATTTGAACACAAATTTGTTAAAACATTTCTATTTTGCTTTTGCCTTTGTTTGTTTGGCATACTGTAACAAAAAGAATTCCAACAGTGAAGAAAGATGGATTAAATCATGATTGTTTTATTGGCTGTACACAAATGCATGTCATTGAACAATTGCACTGTAGCACAAGTGTGACATTCTTTTTTTCCATTGGTAAAGTCAATCACATCTCTTATATTTACACTATGTTTAATGTGTATATATAGATTTCTATATATGTATCTTTTATACAATGTACAATGTTGCAATCAAGTGAAATAAGGATAGCAAACAATATTCCCTCAAACTCAGATTCAGTCAAAAGCATGCAAGGTTTTGTCCAATAAAGACATGAAAGAAAAATCACGGCCCAGAGTCGCGTTGTCTGTAAGCATGTCTTAATAGCAGCCAAAGCAGATAAAGTCAAAGCCAAGACACACTGAGCGAGTCATTTTCTAAAATGTTTTTAGTCTGAAAAACTTCGTTTAAAGGATCCGCTTACAGTACAAATAGCCTCTAGTTTTCATTGGTGCGTAGTGAATGCCTAATCAGTGTATTGGACTATTTCACTAATTAACAAACAACCATTCCCAGTATCTGTTACTCATGAAGTTTACGCAAGTACAAAGCCTGTGTCTTTAAGAGAAGCTGTCTAAAGGTGTTGTATTGCTTTTAAATACTGGGTCCTACACTCTTAAAAATAAAGGTCTTATGTGATGCTAGAAGAACTTTACAATTTACTTTACAACACTTTACAATAATTGGTTCTTTGAATAAACACGGTTGTAAATGAGATGTGCAAAAGTGAACTTGTTTTTTTCATTTTGGATTTTTACACAAATTAACCAATTCCACTTCTGCTATGTAGGTCTCACATATCACAGGATGTGATCTCGGAACGTCTGAGGATAAATTTTGGGATAATTGTGTCTTCAAGCTTCAAAGTCTTTTCAGTTATCTCTGACCTGGAATGGTGCTGTTCTATGACATTGACAGCTCATTCGTTGGGCATGCATATTCAATCGTAATAATGATTAATTACACCTACAATTTTAAATAAGTACTACTTTTTTCAAATATGAAGCAGATTTAATAATAGGTTTTTCCAGATAATGTAAAAATACTACTGTTTTAAATTCTTACGTTTAAAATTAGATTATTAGAGTGTTGCGGAGGCCATGCCAGCTAACAGGTGCCTGCACTGACTAGTATCATGAGTGATGGGGACAGAGACAACTATCCTACTCAACTAGAGAGAGTGAGGTCAATTATTCTATCATGGATTCCCAGCCACAGATGACTGTGGCATTGCCGAGGACTGAAGTTGCAAAGATATGAAGTTGCTCCTTAAGATATGAAGAAACTTCACAAAGGTTTAAAGAAGCTCCACATTATGTAAGGGCTAATACCATATAAATGTTTTCCTAGAACCGTATATGTAATCCAGTGGTCTTCAACCCTGGTCCTGGAGAGCTACTTCCCACAGAGTTTTTTATCCTACCTGTACATAATAAGCTGCACCGCCTGTTAATTAACGCCTATACATCTGAACTAGCCAAACAGGGACTTGGCAAAAGGTTGATTAGCTGGAGCAGATGTGGCTGATTGTGGTTGAAAGCAGGCTCTGCAGGAAGGTAGTTCTCCGGGACGAGGGTTAGAAACTACTACTCTAAGTCAAGAAACCTTTATTTTTAAGAGTGCCATTGGTCTTACATGTTCAATGAAAGAAAGCCATAAAGGGATCTTCAAAAGAGTTACCTGTGGGCTCCGTAAGCAAAATCTGTTTGCTAAGACTACATGAACATTTGTTGTTGCACTTTTTGTTGTGCACATTTTGGCACATATACATGAAAGACGTGACAGTTGACTGACGAGTGAGGACATTTTGAGCGGAAAAAATATACGCTATATCTTTGTCTTAGCTACACAAAATAGCCGAGTGGAGTTTAACAACAAAAACACAGAGTAAGAAAATAAAGCTACTATACTATGATTTCAAATAAAATTCTCTTCACAGTTTAAAATTATTTGCATCATCATTCCATTGAAAGCTACATATGAATAAACTGTTCTTAAATCTCTTACTACGCTTTAGAAATGGGACAGTTCGCCACCCTCATCCAAAGAAACTTTCCATTCTCTCTTTGCTCCATTTATGAAACGTGAACCATAAAACATTCTATGTTCTATAAAAAATGGACTCTTCCAGCACACTAAAAACCATCATCATTATGGATTATAATGTGTATTATGTAGAAAATATATGATGGACACAAAAAGCATATTCTTTGCGGGCGACCATTTATCGAATTGACTGACTGAAAACTGGACAAACAGGATATTTTGAGATTTGCTAACTGTAACTACACATGTTCTTTGGGTGAAAATGCCTTATTAATCTTCAACGTCAGTTACTTTGGGTTTAGCCCTGGACACACACACGCTCCATGCTGGTATAACACTCCCAGGACACTTTTACACTGACATACATACCAAAAGCTACAGACACACATGGAGAAATTAAAAACAAACAAATGAAAAACATACACACACAAAACATGCATCTTGGCAGTAAAAGAATTTCACAATTAAAACGGCAATATTTGCGCTGGCATCACATACAGCAAAAGCAGAGTTGCAGAGTTGGTGAGGATTCTGAATATGTACATTTGGTCGTAGTGGTGAGCGACCAGGGCGTTGGCATCTTCCTGTAAACGCTATTAGACAGATTTGCAGTCAACAAAAAATGTGTCTTGCACAGTAGATCCCATTTCTGTGAGTTCCGCATTGGTATATACTCAATGTCCACAGTTTGGAATGCGAGAACAGCATTTTGTCCTTTACATCAGGTAATTATGGAGTTGAAAAGCACTGTTTTTTCTTTCTTTCTTTCTTTTTTATTACAAAAGTCAAAGCTAGGCTGCAAAGGGCCCATGCAGATTATTGACATTGAATGTTGATTGAACACAACTTCAAGGCAAGGATGAACTGCTCAGTTTTCAGTGTACCAAGCACAGTGGTATTTTCTTGGGTCATTAAAACTTGTGGGCTGGACATTGAGCACAGAATCTCCTACAATACAGAGAATGGGTTACCTAGGAGAACACAGCTAGCAAGGGCAGTATGTGCACTTATTTCTACGGATCACGACTACCGTTAAATGAGATTAATCGCCAAATGAGACATCTTTCAGCATATAAACACTCACTCGAAACTGCTGTGAAAATTGCTTTTACATAGTTTGCAGTTCTGTATTTTAACTCATCTATATTCACCACAAACAATGTAAAACCAAACCCAAGTTAAATAGCTTCAGTATCATCGGAGAACACCACAAAGGTACTTAAAAGATGACGTATAACTGGACATGGCAAACTGGTATGCTTCCATCATTACAAGTGAATGAGCATTTGTGTTAAGAAGCTTTCTTGAAAGGTGAATGGTAGAAGGAACCTTAGAAATTAGGCATTATTTATATATTATTATTATATATATATTAACTTCATCAACATCTTGTTCCACAACTATATGAGGCTGGACCAATGGTTTGAAATAAGATGGCCAGGCTACCACATACATTATATAAGCTCACTGCAGTGGAAATCGAGCTACTTCAACCTAGTTCAAAGAACAAGTAGCATGGGTTCGTCAATCATGGACAACCTACAATATCCACAAGACCTGCTCAAAAGTACAGTGGGCATAATTGAGTAATCAAACCCCTGCATTTGCACTGTTCAGGATGCTGCTAAGGTGTATGAAGGATGACATATAATGTAGCCCTTGACATAGCCCAGGGTAACAGCAGGCTGGCCTTGTAGTAACATTATGAAGATGTTAGCCTGTGAAGAAAAACAAAACAGATGCTCCCTCATGCATCCCACTGGGCAGACCGGGTAGCAGGTGTTAATCTGCCCCCAAACATGCCTCTAAGCCAACCAGCCAAAAACAAAACAACGAGCCCACTTTGAATCCATGGTGACATAGTAGGCCAAAGTGGGTAAAATCTTAGACTGCACTATACAAAAAAACATCAGACAATGGAGCCCTTGGAAGAGGAGAGATGGATGGACTGAATGCGAGTGGCTAGGGTCCGCTCTAGGTCGTGGAGGACATCGTAGGAAGGGCCTGGGCCAGGGCTCTCTGCAGGCACCTCATACAGCAGCTGCTTAAAGTTCTCCAGCTCAATCAGGAGCACCATGTTCTTCAGGAAGAAACCCTCAATGAAGGCTGAGAGCTCAGTGGCCACCAGGAACTGAGAATGAATTTCACATATGAGTGTATTAAATCACTTAACAATTCATATATTCAAAATATTAATATATATTATCAAAATATGGGTGATTCTTCAAATAGTAATTTTTTTTCTGTCCCTTTGGTAGATGTCTTTGGTAGATTTGGTAGTGTTGAGAAAAACAATAATTGTTTTTTTAAGTATTATCTAATATTAGCTCCGGACATACAGACCTAGTATGGCTGCCATAACCACTGCTGCCATAATGAAGACCTAAAATTTAGAGAGTATTTTTTTTCAAATAATTTTTTGTGGTTACTGTGAAAATGAGACGTAATGGCATATTTTAGTGTATATATCACTGCCGAGGGTGTGTTAACTTATTTTCAAAAATGAAAAAAAAAAGTCATTTTACCAGGGGTGCACAAAATTTTGCATACAACTTTATTTGTGGAACATATACATCAGCATCATTATTAAATATATTACTATTTGAGCATTTAAATTCATATATTAAAATAGTCATGTAGGTATCATCAGATAATTCTGATGTTAAAGATATAATAATAACAATAAATAAATAATAAATAAAATGGCTATAGAAAAAAAGAGTAAAAAAGTAAGAAAAAAAGATCATTTTTGGTCAAAATTCAAGGTTTTTCAAAATTGCAAGCAGTCATACAGTACTATAAATTGAATAATCATTCATTTACTTATTTATAATGAGCTTAATTAAGAGTAAGCATATACTTATTTATGAAATTTATTCAAACAGAAAAAAGCATTTAATTACTTATAATTAGCTTAATATAATAAGAACAAGCACATATTTGTGTATAATTACCTAGTTATTAATAAGAATTTCACACTTTTCTTGATGCATGTTTACATCTAAGTGTTTTTGTTAGCCTTTTTAAAGGCTTAATTAATTTTATAATCGAAATATAATGCAGTAAGAAACTGATAGTATAAAAAGTAGAGAAATAACAAGGAGCCATGTTGTTGAAGGAGTTGATTAAATAATTTGTGAGCAACAGCTGATATGTACACAAAGCAATGCATGTTGTGAAATCTGCTCTCTTACTCTGGCATGTTTGTATATATCCACACATGTGTCTATGGTGATGTTCTTGGAGCAAATGATCTCACAGTGTCGTTGGAGGGCCTCGAGCTGGAAGAACTTGGCTGCAGACAGGAGCTGTGGGTGAGAAGGAAGACCTAATTATCACCATAATTCTCTTGGATTTAGCTCATGTGAAAGTAACTGATGAATAATGGACAATGTGTTATTTGGTCTGATGAGTCAACCTTTTTATATTGTTAATGGAATAATGGATGGACCATCCAGACCTTTACCAGTGTACAGTTCAAAAACCAGGGTCTGTAGTGGTATGTGGATGTAGTATTGGCCATGGCATTAGTTACATGCACACCTGGGGAAGCACCATTACTGCTGGAATATGCAACAGATGCTGTCTTCTTTTTCAGGGACATCCATGCTTATTTCAACATTAAAACACCACACTTTCTGCATGTGTTATAAAAGCAGAGAGCTGAACACGCTGGGAGGAAAGCGCCAACTGCCAGTTCTGTTATGTCAGCTAATAGACACCTGTGCTGACAATCGTTGTTTTGGATGATGGGTGGAGAAGGGGGGGGCATCCTACCCACCCAGAGAGAGTGAGGTGAATTGTGCTCTCTGGACTCCCGGCCACGGGTGGCTGTAGCATCACCAGGGATTGAACTCATAATCTCCTGATGATAGGGCCAACTAGACTTAGATGGTTGTGCTACTTGGGAGCCTCATAATTTCTGTTTTTATTACAATTTGACATACTGTCTCTACATTTTTGGAATCAAGGTTTATACAAGAATGTGAAATAAATAGTACATTTCCTTTCTGCAAATCTAATTTTCATTTGGTTAACATCTTTAATACTATAATATTCTGTATAGTGTAACTTGCTGTAAACAAACAGCAGAACAGAAGAGAAAGTCCAATCAAAGCAAGCAATGGCAGATTAGTGGGACATACCTTTAGCATGAATTTATTCACTTTCTTATTACAAACTTAAATATCATTTCATACTGTGATACATACTACACACACACACACACACACACACACACACACACACACACACACACACACACACACACACATTTTCTAAGCTGCTTATACATCATGGGGGGTGCTGGAGCCTATCCCAGCAGTCACTGGGCGGAAGGCATGAAACACCCTGGAAGTACACCCACCAAGTAAAACCCCTGGGATTAAAAGGAAATTTAAAAGGAAATTCCTCAACTAGTGGAGGGTTCAGTAAGTGGCAAACAAGAGGTGAATACATGCCTTTAAAATGAACAGAACCTTTCGCCTTTTTATCACGGTTATGGTTATACTTTGATGATCTCTAAAAGTACCATCCTCTCACTTTCCAGTTAAAGTGAATCATGGTATGACACATGCAGTGGGTGTGGGAACAATTGGCAGACTCAGACTGGCCTTGGCTGACAAACAGAGCTTCATAGCCAGCCACTTTCACATCATATCATATGAGACATCCCATTAGCCCTCAAATAAAGGAGACAGAAAAGTGAGAAAGGATGGACCAGAGGATAAATAGAATCGATAGCAATGAAGAAAGATAGAAGAACAGAATACCTCCATCACTTCAGTGTTTCTGATGTGCAGTGACTCAGTGCCTCCACAGTACAGGTACTGCATCACCAACTGCAACACATGGCACACAGTACCAGTAAAACATCAGTGCAATCTACAAAAAACTTTAACATTCACATACGGTATCACACAGTTCTCAGAGCTGTTTAGGGCATTTGGCAGCTGTTATACAGAGCGACATACAGTTTCAATCCTTGTTACAAATAGACGTACTATGCAGGTACATGATTCATTCATCAATAGTGTACCTTACATGAGTTTTTCCCAGTGGAAAAGTACATATTTCTACCTTTTCAAAACCGAATGTTTTAAATCAGAACAATAAAATAAAAAGTCTGTAGACGAGATGGGGTGTGTGGAATAAATACAGCTTAGAAAATATAATTTCAATGGATTCTGGTACAATTATGTTCCCTGAATAAAGGTACTGGGATGTACCCCTGAGGGTGCCACCACAGTGACAAGAGGGGTACTGCCCCAGTGACAGTGTTGTACCTTTTTTTCTGAGAGTGAAGAGGTAAATGAATGTAGTGTTAGGAGTTTTGATAAGATACAGTAGCTCTGATTCACTGATACTTTGGGTATGTCCTGCAACACTTGACTTCATCAGTGTCTATGAACTATCCAAACTATTATCCAAATTATCAAGAGCACAAATTCAAATTCTTTTGGTCCTAAGGTGGTTTAAACACTTGAAACGTCAGAGTGTTGATGAGTGCTGACATCACAGCAAGACACATGGGGTACGCCCCTTTGGAGAAGCAGTAATGGCAGGTTGTTGTGGATCACATAATTTCAATTAGCTGCAACAACAGCTGGATACTAAATTTTATGAAGCAAGTGTAAATTAACACAGTAGCAGTCAAGTTTGAATAACTTATGTACTCTGTTAAAAACTAAATTGTAAACCACACTTTTACATCAAGTAAAACTAGATTTGTGCCAACATTCTACAATGCTACTACAAATGCTCAGTGTGAGTGACAGAAAAATTCTTTTAAATAATCAGCCTGAGATCACCGATGTCTTTGAAGTCTTTATTCTTGCAGCAAGGGAGCAGTTATACATAGAACATAGTCTAGATGCAAATGCTCAAAGTATACTTGGTGTGTTTTGCCTTTATACCTTTAATGGTTAGATTTACACGCCGTAGATTTACACCCCCCTTCCAGTTGCCAGATGAGCCGAAACCTCCCATTACCTCATGATGAGCCAGCGCATATGTCATGCTTCCCCTAAGAGCCGTCCCCCAGATCTCCCTGTCCCAGTCTATCATAAGAACAATATAGCGTCTCATCTGTATACTTGTCTTAATACATCAAAGAAGGAGAAGTGTACTGGGAGGCCAAGGGGTGAAACAAAGAAGAAGTGCACTGGTAGGCCAGGGGTGAGACAAAGTGTCAGGCTAGAATATGGGTGTTTTAAAGATCACTATACTGTTTGTTAGTAAATGGTTACAACATTGATATGATACTGACCATTAACATAGAGTATAATACTGATTTTTCTAACAGTGAGTTTGTGTCAACAAAACATGAAAACATTCCAACCTGGAAAATGTTGTATTTGACGTGACTGATTTCAATGCAAGTGTTCTCTCCAGCCGGTCTGTTGGACAGCAGAGACTTAAACCTAAAGAGGTTGATAAAAGAAAGGAGAATTTTTTTTAAAACTCAGACCTCATTGTTTTAGTTATATTTGATATTAGTCAGAAATGCTGCAATAAATATCAGTTGTATTTAGTCACGTGGAACATGCAGTCTTCTTACCTGGTTGAGGCTGTGAAGAGCAGCACTTTGTGGGCATAGAAAGGTTTTCCCTCCACCAGGAACGTAACGTCAGACATTTCTTTATTGTTCAGAAAGTGTGGATCTAGAAAAGCAAATGGGCGATGAAGTTTCAAATTACACTTAAGTATTCAGGTTCAGAGAGTATAGAGTCTATTACACAGGAATGTTGCTGAAGCTGAATGAAGACAAGCCAGTGAATGAAGAAAGAGTATTAGCAATGCTCACAATAGATAGTACCATAAAATAATAACCATAATACTATAATAATAACAAAAGTAATACTCTTCATTTATATATCAATTAGTAATAACAATACCAAGAGACACTATATATATATATATATATATATATATATATATATATATATATATATATATATATATATATATATATATACACACACACACACACACACACACACACACACCGGCCACTTTATTAGGTACTATTAATTGCTTGATTAATTAGCAATTAATCGATTGCTTGTTAACACAAATAGTTAATCGGCCAATCACATGGCCACAACTCAATGCACTAAGGCATGTAGAGGTGGTCAAGACAATTTACTGAAGTGCAAACCGAGCATCAGAACGGGGAAGAAAGGTGATTTAAGTGACTTTGAACGTGGCGTGGTTGTTGGTGCCAGACGGGCTGGTCTGAGTATTTCAGAAACTGCTGATCTACTGGGATTTTCATGCATAACCATCTCTAGGGGTATACAGAGAATGGCCTGAAGAAGAGGAAATATCCAGTGAGTGGCAGTTGTGTAGACGAAAATGCCTTGTAGATGTGAGCGGTCAGAGGAGAATGGGCAGACTGGTTTCAGATGATAGAAAGGCAACAGTAACTCAAATAACCAACCAAAATCTCTGAGGAATGTTTCCAACACCTTGCTGAAAGTATGCCACGAAGAAATAAGGCCGTTCTGAAGGCAAAAGGGGGTCCAACCTTTTACTAGCAAGGTGTACCTAATAAAGTAGCTGTTGAGTGTGTGTGTGTGTATGTGTTTGTATATATATATATATATATATATATATATATATGTATATATATATATATATATATATATATATATATATATATATAGAGAGAGAGAGAGAGAGAGAGAGAGAGAGAACAACGGGTGATTCATAGATAAAACAAAACTCAACAGAGAAAAGAAATGAGCAAGTAATTTACAGTAAAAACAAAGTATCATTTACAGTAAAAACAAAGGGTCATGGTAACCTGAACACCCATCATGCTTATTTTCCTAATTTTCTGTCCCACAATATTGCAGATTTTTTAAGCTATACTTTGTCTTTTCCCTAGATGGCAGTAGTGCTCCTTCAAATTCAATTTAACTTTAATTCAATCGATGTGAGCAGAAATTCCATTTTCATGATATTCTCTTTCTCTCTCTGCTGATGATGAAACTGTTGCTTTTTCAAAGTGAAAAAAAAAAACCCTTGACTGTGTTTATATTTCACTGTCACAATTCACAAGACAAAACATACACTAGCATTATGCTGTGTGAAATTCATAGATTTATGAGCACCTCAAGGTAATGGTGCATCCCCAAATGAAGGCAGGTAGTAATAGTGCAGGCAAAGCTGTTTTGAGTCTGTTTTTTGAGGTTAGATTTTAACTGGGACAGCAGAGCTGGTACTCACCCAGGCGGGATGTCTGTTTCTTTTTGATCTCTGTCAGCTTGGGGATTGGAAAGGGCCCGTAGCATTGGGTGAAGATTACAGATAGCTGCTGGCTGATTACTTCATTCTGCAGATTATACACACAAACAAACAGACACACAAAGTTTTACACGGATGTAAGTGACAGTCTTCACACAGGTATGATAAAAAATATTTGGTAGCATTTGGCATCATCATCAACCAAAAATTTCCTTTTAAGGTTAGTGAAATGTTCAGTTGCAGATAGAGCTCCCAAGTGCCTTAGCTAAGATTTATGTGAAATGTTAAATTGAAAAAAAAAATCCTACTTGTCGCTTTTGGAAGCAGTTTTAAGCATAGTAGCATTGGGCCTGTTGTAAATTATCAAAGAAAAATTAAATATTCTAGTCTAACATGTATATTGTAAAAATATCATTTAGTATCATGACATTATATTTTTGCCATATTTTGAACCCCTATGTGGTTGTATGTGAGGTGTGAGCAGTGTCAGAGCTGTGTACCTTGCTGGCTCGCAGGATCTGGAACATGAGTGGCAGGCCATGTGTGATGAGCTCCTCAGTGTACTCCTCCTCCTGAATGCAGCTGAAGTCCTTTAGGAGGCCCTGAATCAGCGGCCGCCGCTGCTGCACAAAGCATGTCCGCAGAGACTCCAGCCATGTGTGCAGAGTCCATGGCACACCTACACACACAGTCAACTCATTGGTCAGTCAATCTATACTGTTTTTTAATCCATGCACCCGGATTAAAGAGGCCATATCATGGAGGACTGGATTCTCATTCTTTTCTGTATGTAAGCATTTAATGTACTATATAATCACTGCTAAATGTTAAGTAATGTTCAGTTGTCAAGGAAGCTCATAGTGACGACATCACAACCATGAAGCCAATTATATGTGACTGCCCATTTACCCCGTCTGCAGCAGTTTAGCCTGCCCATTTCACCCTGAACTGTAAAAGACTATTATAGATAGTCTGTAGCAGACTTACTGGAGCATAAGCCTAGCAGAAAAACATTCAGACATCTATACGAACAAGCAGAGGTTTATTTTTTCCAATGTCCCTGAGGATGTCAGACCAAATGAGAGAGAGCTTATTATTCATCTTAGCCTAGACTGATTTTAGGGACAATACAGAACAGCCAGGGCGGCACGGTGGCGTGGTGGGTAGCGATGTCGCCTCACAGCAAGGAGGGCCTGGGTTCGATTCTCCGGCTGGGCGACCAGGGTCCTCTCTGTGTGGAGTTTGCATGTTCTCCCCGTGTCTGCGTGGGTTTCCTCCGGGTTCTCCGGTTTCCTCCCACAGTCCAAAGACATGCAGTCAGGCCAATTGGAAGTGCTAAGTGTGAGTGTGTGAGTGACTGTCTGTGTCTGTGCTAAATTGCCCCTAGGTGTGAGTGACTGTCTGTGTCTGTCGGTCTGCCCTGCGATGGACTGGAGACCTGTCCAGGGTGTATTCTGCCTTCCGCCCGAAGACTGCTGGGATAGGCTCCAGCACCCCCCGGCAACCCTGACGGAGAAGCGGCTTAGAAAATGGATGGACAGAACAGCCAATCAGAATGAAGGACACTTACAAAAATCAGCATTAAAGGGGTATTCTTACCTACAGTTTAATGTATTATTTGCCATGTTATGTAGCATTCTGTAGTGCAGCACTATACCACAGCCTCATCAGTTTGACAGAATTCATGGTTTTATTTCATTTTCACATTTTCATTCATCAATTTCACCAAAAACCGACCACAAACCAACTTTGCTGGCTTAGCCACTCAGGCTAACAAACAAAAGTATGATAGTATTAATGTAACCCTTACCTCAGTTGTCAAACTAAATTGTAAAGAAAACAGTGATTCCATCTTTATTCAGCACCAAATGGACACCAGAGACAAGTCTTTTCCCCTTTCAGTCAGATAAAAAAGTCAAACAGAGGTAAGGTATCTAGATAGCTAGCTATTGTTCTAACTTTAGATTTCGACTTGCTGTTCTTTTCCTCTCATTTCTGTTGTTTAAGTAATCCATTATTTCAACTGTAATGATTTGAAGACAGTTACACATTTATGCATTTATATGGCTGATAAAAAGATTTTAAGCTTCCCAGTAGTAATTTTAGCTATCTGGAGCCTTGGATCATCACATGGGTTTTATTGAGAAAATAGCTGTTATGACTTGCCATGGGAGCAGCACAGTGAAAAAAATGACTTGTCATTTTGTTGCAGCTGATCACAATCCCGAAGCTCTCCATGTCTTTCCTAAACATCCACTTCATTTTCTCCTCTGCTTAGTAACCATTTGTCATCTTTAACAGGGTAAATGCTTTTCTTTATGAAATGCTGCACTGGGCATAAGGTTTGTGTTAAAAATAAATGCACTTATAGCAATGATGTGCCCAACAACCTGGTAGCTATGCTGCCATGATGGTGCTGCATAACCTTTATATAACTTGCTGTGACATCGTAAGAACACTTAACCACCTTTAAAAAAGGTAGCCAGATAGGGGACCACCAAATATTTGTGCCCAGAGGCCGATAACTTGATGATGCAGGCCTCGCTGTTTAAGTTTTTTTTCTTTTCAAAATAGCCATCCTTAGATATCCAACCTGAAGTAGTTGGACTACTTTTCAAAAGTTCTTTTCACCTTCAAGATACACTATGTTACCAAAAGTATTCACTCACCCATCTATATCATTGAATTCAGGTGTTCCAATCACTTCCGTGGCCACAGGTGCATGCTGACTGCTTCTACAAACATTTGTGAAAGAATGGGTCGCTCTCAGGAGCTCAGTGAATTCCAACGTGGTACCGTGATCGGACGCCACCTGTGCAACAAGTTAAGTTGTGAAATTTCCTCACTACTAAATATTCCACAGTCAACTGTCAGTGGTATTATAACAAAGAGGAAGCGATTAAGAACGACAGCAGCTCAGCCACGAAGTGCTGGGCCACGTAAAATGAGAGAGCAGGGTCAGCGGATGCTGAGGTGCATAGTGCGCAAAGAGGTCGCCAACTTTCTGCATCAATCGTTACAGACCTCCAAACTTCGTGCAGCCTTCAGATTAGCTCAAGAATAGTGTTGAGAGCTTCATGAAATGGGTTTCCATGGCCGAGCAGCTGCATCCAAGCCTTACATCACCAAGCGCAATGCAGTGTGTCAAATGCAGTGGAGTAAAGCGCCACCACTGGGCAATCTGATGGATGAATCTGGGTTTGGCGGTTGTCAGGAGAACGGTACTTGTCTGACTGCATTGTGCCAAGTGCAAAGTTTGGTGGAGGGGGTATTATGGTGTGGTATTGTTTTTCAGGAGTTGGGCTCAGCACCTTAGTTCCAGTGTAAGGAACCTTTAATGCTTAAGCACCAAGAGATTTTGGACAGTTTCCTGCTCCCAACTTCGTGGGAACAGTTTGGGGATGGCCCCAATGACTGCGCACCAGTGCACAAAGCAAGGTCCATAAAGACATGGATGAGCGAGTTTGGTGTGGAAGAACTTGATTGGCCTGAACTTGACTGACCTCAACCTGACAGAACACCTTTGGGATGAGTTAGAGTGGAGACTGTGAGCCAGGCCTTGTCGTCCGATATTAGTGCCTGACCTCACAAAAGCGCTTCTGGAAGAATGGTCAAAAATTCCCATAAACACACTCCTAACCCTTGTGGAAAGCCTTCCCAGAAGAGCTGAAGCTGTTATAGCTGCAAAGGGTGACCTGACATTATATTAAACCCTATGAATTAAGAATGAGATCTCACTCAAGTTCATATGCATGTGAAGGCAGACGATCAAATACTTTTGGAAACATAGTGTAGATCATCAGATGAGGCTCTTCCTGGTTTTTAAACTGGACAATCTCACTCCAAAGGCTACTGTGGATCATAGTAAGTATGTTTGTACAAAAGTAGCAATGGCTACATTTTTCATTTTGACTGGAGTGCCCCTTTAAAGATACATTAACTATGTAATTCCTAAGGATAGAGGTCATGTAAAATTAATTACAGCAGCATTTGGTATTTAAACCAAACAAGTATATTTGGTGCTTAAACCACTCAAATGTTAAAAGTGAACTGAGTGGAAAATGTAAAATGAAAAAAAAAATATATATAATATGGCCCCTTTAAAATCGATGGCAGTCTCTGACGACAGCTGGCGATAACTAAACTGACTACTGTGCTATATCAGTACTAACCCATGCAGTGAGTGTCTATGTTAAACCAGGCAGTGGATGTCTGTGGTAACTAAAGAAGTCAGTACTAACAAGCTGCAGATGTGAACGGCAGGCGTGCAGTGTGATTACTAACCCAGGCTGCGGATGTCTATGGTAATGTCCACATGGCCGTGTTCGGCGCTGTGGTACATGGCCTCTCGGAGGGCCCTCAGTTTGGCCTTGCCTGTCCTCAGCGTTCCCTCTGAGTGGGATGTCCTCTTCTCCCCGGTGGCCTCCGAACCCTCGGCCAGGATCTCCTCCAGAGACAGGACGTCACCCTTATCCTTCTCCCCCTGGGACAGAAGCTTCCGGAACACGTTCCTGCAGGAAAACACTCACTCAGCACCTTCAGATGCTCCTGGTTACTCTGCCAGGAATAAATGTACAACCATGATAGCTGTAA
The DNA here is from genome assembly GCF_015220715.1 of Pygocentrus nattereri. Taxonomy (NCBI): domain Eukaryota; kingdom Metazoa; phylum Chordata; class Actinopteri; order Characiformes; family Serrasalmidae; genus Pygocentrus; species Pygocentrus nattereri. Next base: position 44,420,008 of record NC_051211.1, read on the forward strand.
TGACATGTCAGGGGTGCATGAATTGGGGGTGCTTAAAGGATTTTTCAACTACTGAAAAACAATGATTTGTGCACAGAGATGATAAAAATTAAAATAAAGTATTTTAAATTAGTAATAAAATAAAAGGACTTTAAAATGCAATATTATAAAAGCTCAGTCTCACCAGGTAGAGTTTTTGTCTGTTTTCAGTATGTCAAATTATTGACTTAGTTTCTCAAAAGAATGCCTTATTTTCTCTAAATATTGACTTAGTATCTCAAAATAATGCCTTATTCTAAAGATTCTGACATTTTATCTCAAAATATTGAGTTAAGATGAAATTCTGACATGACATTCTTAATAGGGATGTACTGAACTGAAGTTCTGGCTGAATTTTTTTTTGTTTTAGTAAATAAAGACTAAATAATCTACAAGAAAGTGCCAAAAAAGACTTTGCAAATAATTTTAAAAAGAAAGAAATGTAATACTACGTAGTACTAAAGTAAAAAAAGAGAATGACACTGTGTATATAGTAGTTTTAGCATTAACTCATTTAAAATTCCAGGCTTACTGCATCCTAAGACGTATTAATTTAGTAACTACAGGGACTTCAATGCAAATGGGTTCTCAAGTTATAGAAGTGTGCAATATAACTTTGACCCTGACCTTCCAAGGGGTTAAACACTCCAAGCTAATCCACTAATATGCCATTATAAAAAGATACGTATGTGAGGTACAGATAGGGCAGCACTGTAAAATATGATACAGTGTACACGTGTGTGACAGTCGTGCACATATGCAAGGCAAATCAAGCAGGGGACACAGAATTGGTAGCGAAATGGGCTTCTGTACCTATGTATGGGTGGAGCTTGTACATATAAAATGTATGTTTCATTTATATATATTTTTTGAAAATGTGCATTAGCCTTTCAGTGGCCCGATTGCACAATGGATAGCGCTGTCACCTCACAGCAAGAAGAAGGCCTGGGTTCAATTCCTGGCTAGGTGACGAGGGTCCTTTCTGTGTGGAGTTTGCATGATCTCCCTGTGTCAGTGTTGGTTTCCTCCCACAAGTCCAAATATCCAAGGCAAACTGGATATGCTAAATTGCCCCTATGTGTGAGTGAATGTATATGTCTGCCTGTCTGCCCTGCGATGGACTGGTGACCTGTCCAGGGTGTTTCCTGCCTTCTGCCCACTGACTGCTGGCACGGGCTCCAGCTCCCCCATGACCCAGAAAGACAAGGAGCTTAGAAAATGTATGTATATATTACACATTCACATTTACACACCATATAAATGTATATGCTGCTTAAAATTTAAGCAACCCAACTCAAAAAGCCTTCCAGCTTTTCTGTGCTACGTTACGTTGAAATGCAATTACAGGAATAAGGGAAATTATAAATGTATCCACATTAACTTCTAATGGCCGTTTGGTTAATGATAGGACAGTGCCAGTAATATGACTGTATTCATATATTCATAACGTTTCATAACTCAGGCATTTCGCTTAGCTATCAAAAAAGCAAAGATTAACACATGGCTTGTGCTGTATTTCTACTGACAGGAAGATAAGTCAGAGTTTGAAACTTTAAAATATAAGGTCCATTTTTAAAAGACCCCAAATTCCTTCGATGTTTATGACTCGCATTTATCATGGCATGAAAATAATTTTTCCAAATATTACTGCCACCCGCTCATGGGCGTGTATTAGGGAGAGTTAGTGTAAAGTCATTATAAGTCAGTGGAAGTATGCTTGGAAAATGACTTGTTGGATCCATGCAAGCCACAAATCACCACAAGACGCAACATTGCAAATGTCTCAGGGGCTCAAGGCACGATGAAAGCAGCTTTCTCAAGCCCCGGCTCAGGCAGCAATACTTCTGCAAATCTGGGGCGGCCTCCATAATGGATTGCCTTAATATCGCGGCATTGAGGAGAGCTGGCCATCTAATGTAGTGGATTCTCAGTCAGAATGCATGCACAGTGAATATCAATAAGCGTTCATTATGCAGTGCTGGGTATGGGTGTGAGTGAACGAGTGGGCACTGAAGCTTGTGGTTTACAGTTTCCCTGAAATGGGAAATGATGCTATAGTCTTCTATGAAGAACACCAGCTGGTCTTTTATACCTGGCAACAATATCAGGTCAGAAGTTCAGAGTTGACGGATGGGATGTTTACAGTTACGGTAAACAGCAGAAACTAATCACTAACACTGATGAGTGAAGTGAAACATCGGTTATGTGAAAAATAAGTACAATACCAAATATAACATTTAATTTATATACTCATTTCATACTCATACTACTGCCACATAGAAACTCATCCATCCAGCTGTGTCTTCCCAACCAAAGCAAACTCTTTATGTGCAACTAAAATGACTAAAAGAGATCTCTCTGAGGAGATTAGACATAAGATTATCCACTTATGGAACACAAGAGACAAAGCAGGAATTTCCAAAACTGGAGTAGAAAAAAAGGTTGTTAAAAGATATGGAGGAAATGCAATGGAACAACTGTGCAAGACCTGGTAGATGACCAAAACTGTCCCTGTCAGATAAACAACACTTAAAGCTTTCATCTTTGAGATAAAGTCAAGCTCCACTTTTACTTCAGATCTGAAAAAGCCCACAGGTGTTTCTGTCCATCCTTCCACAGTGAGAATACAATACTATCTGGGTCTGAAAGGACATGTAGCTGTCAAGAAGACGAGAAATGGAGTAAGGCTTTATGAACTGATGAATATAAATTTGTAATTGGGATTAACACAGCTTTACTTAGAACTTGGCACAGCAAACAGTGGTGGGGCAGTCGTGGGCTGGACATTAGGGAACCAGCTTTGTGACCGGAAGGTCGCCAGGCCGAACTCCTGACAGAAGTACCCTTGAGCAAGGCAACTAACTACCAAATGTTCCCCGGGCACAGTGGACAGGGCTGCCCACCGCTCCAGGCAAGTGTGCTCACTGCTCCCTAGTGTGTGCACACTCACTAGTGTATATGTGGTGTTTCACTGCACAGATGGGTCAAATGCGGAGGTGAAATTTCCCCATTGTGAGACTAACAAGGGTCACTTAATAATAAAGACTACAGGAGGGAAAATGGCTCCTGCTTATAACTCTGTTGGCTTTAGGCCATCTCCACCATATTCTCTTTGTCTTCTCTCCATGCTGGCCCTTTCTCTGACGGAGTTTCTCTCAAATATGCAGGGGCACATGCTAGCTAACACATCAACAGGGACCTCTAACAGTACCTTCAGGGCTGGCCCTTCAAGAGCTGAGGCTGTCTCAAATTACTACAGGTGGACCGCCCAACTCCCCAGACCATCATCGTGCCTCACCTCAGGCAGATGCACTGGTGTAGATGTGTCCTTGGTGACTGTGGCATAAGGTGAGGATGCTGGCGAATGGCTAAGTTCAATGGCGAGTTACCCTGTTGACAGTTGCTGTAGGTCAGCTATTTCTTCAGCTCGCCTGAGTTTTGGGTAGGGGCACTGCACTCTTTTGCCTAGATGACTAGTGCCTTCCCAGTCATCCATACTAGCTTGCGGCTTTCTTTACCATCTTCAGGAGAGCAACTTCTAAGGCTAAGTCCTAAGGCTTCTTCTTCTTGCCCTCTGCCGGCATTGCCTCCCTCTGATGAACCAAATCCCTCTCAGCGTATTCAGCCTCACATTCCACCAGAGCCTCATACCACTGCTAGAACTGATCTGTCGTCTCCGGCTCTCCCACCATTTTAACTCAGGAAAAAGTTAGACAATTTGAGGTTTTGGAACATAGGTCAGCTTTACTTAAATTACCTCAGAAAACAGCATACAGAAAGTGGAAAACACAGGACCAAGTCTTGTCAATGTTACTTTTAGACTTTCTTTTGTTTTCTCTAGACTCCCTGACGCTCGCTACAATCATGGACAGCATGACCCAGCCCTGCCCTTCAAAATCAGAGTCCCCGAAAAGCACAGCAAATGCTAACATTCCCTATGAACTAAACAGCCTAAAATAAATATGAACGCATTTCTTTATTTTTAAAACCAACAGAAGCAGGTGTACTGATGCCACAATATTTTAGATGTGTCCAGAATAATGAATGGAACTGACTTATGATGAAATATTGTGTTGTGAATGATGTTATAATAAAAGTAATATTCAGAATAACTTGTATTTGCAAAGCAGAGATCAAATGTCAAAGTCGATACATGAACAACACACTGCTATAAATACAATATATAATAATTAGGTTGCATATCATTTAATAACTTCTTGTTCCTAAAGTTCATGAAACACACAGTAAACTAAGCTAAAAGAACAAAAATAGAATAAAGCTAAACTGATAAAACAATAGTATTTACTTATTTTATTCAACTACTCTTATAGTTTTACTCATAATTAAATAAAATACCAAAACAAATGAAATTAATTCCAAATTCTTAGTCATACAGTGTGAGTGTATTTATGTGTGTGTGTGTGTGTGTGTGTGTGTGTGTGTGTGTGTTTTACCTGTGTCCATGTGCTGCAGCGAGGCTGTATGAGTTCATATCCCCTAATGGAGCAGAAGTAATGCCATTCCGGTATGTGGTGCCAATTAAAGGGTCTGCTCCTCTCTCCAAAAGCAGGTTGACCAGCTCAAAATTACCTGTAAAACACCATAACAAGCAAAGCTTTACTGCTATTCCATCTACCATTACCATTAAAGGGGATTTGATTTTTCAAACATTTTGCTGAAATCAATGGTTGAGATGTAAATAAAGTTGTTCAGAACAGTTTGAAATGGTTAATTCTAGAAAAATGTACTGACTCAAATTTCCTTTACAGTGGTGGTAACAGGTGATGTCCTTAGTGCAAATGTACCTATGTGATTTATTACAGAAAACAACCACTGAAGCAATAAATGCCTAATAAACTTTTATAAGTATGGATGTGGATACTGATAAAATGGTGATAAATCTGAAAAGAGGGACTATTTTGCTTTACAAGGCCTTCATGTATCTCTCCACCATGAATGTATTTAAAAAATACATTTTGGGCTGAAAATCTTCTCAAAGTTGTCTTAAAACAATGTTTTAGACATCAAGCATATGTACCATTCATAACCATTTCAGGTAGGTGTAGCTGCAATGTATGCATTAAACTCTTCAGACGTCTGGTTCCTTCTGACTCAGCAAGTTTCTCCAGCACAGAACATTTCACATCAAGCCACTCAGAATGACTTTGTTTACGTCTTAACCATGTGATTATGCAGAAATGAATCAGTTCGAAAATTGGTGGCATTCTCCTTTGGGCATCTTAGTGTAGATTTTACTGAGGTATAAAAGGCAACATCTTCTAAGATGAACTGTTTTGTTGCTCACTGTTTAAATGTTGTTCAAAATGTTTTGCTTCTCAAAATGCTTATAATAATTGCTGTTAGCACAGTCAAAGGGCCATTCTGACCTACACTAGAGTTTGGTATTTGCTGTATTCTATAGCAAAGCATTATATCCCTCACATTTCCCATAATTTTAATTTATATACCTAATGTGAGCTACTAATGGTTCTCAGCTTAGCTTTGCTGCTGAAATACAAATAAGAGGTAGCTGAAAAAAATTCTGTGGCTGATTAAACATGAGCATATAAAAGCCCATTTTAGAGCAGTTTGTCTCTGAAACAAGAACAAGACTAACTAGTGATTGGCCACTAGCTACAGTTTAGCATCTACATTAGCTCCTAGGCATCATGCTGTTATTTTCTTTAAAGGCTTGAATTTCTTATCATCATTAAACACATTTTACTGTAACTTATGGTGTTGTGTGTGTTTTGCAGATCATAACTGTGGTACAACTTCAGTTTACCATAGAATGAATTAACATCAAAGCTGCTGAAGCTGCATGAATGAAAGCTAGACCTCTTGTTCAAAGTAAGGGCAGCTGTTTGCATTTCATGGGTGAAAAATTACACAAGCTGAAATTTCCTGTGTTTTGTAGCATAAAGGTCACTGTTAAATAGAGTGAGAAGCTTCTTAAAGGGCCCATATTGTGGAAAATTGAAATGTCTTTAATAAAAGAATTGAGATAGTATGGAAATACTTTTAAATTTCAAAACATACTATTCATTCCCCATAGTCCATGAAATGAAACTAAGCTGGACAGAAGCCTGTTTTTAACTCACAGCTTTTGTGATGTCACAAATCAAATACATTTACATATATCTACTTTCCATTTTGTTTACTTTCTAAAACCAAATGTGAACCTACAAGGGTCTTCTGAGTTTTAATATGTTATGTTAATAATAATAAATTGTGGCCAATCTGGAAAAAAGTTTTCTTTAGGGACAATGTTTTGTCTTACAACAAAAATGTACATCTCCGCCATGAATAGCTTTAAGAATATGTTTTTAAACCAAAAAGTTCTCAAAGCTATTGCAGAACAATGTCTCACATACCAAGCTGTGCAGTCATAACTGTTTCATAATAACCTTTTGTGGGTGAGCTAGCTTTAAGAGGCATTAAATGCTTCAGATGTCTGATTTCTATCACCACCACTGTGAAAAATTCTGACTCCGTACGTCTCTCTAGTACAGAACATTCCACATCAAACCAGTCTGAACGACTCTGTTTACATTATAACCATTTAATAGTGCTGACATTTTAAAAAATCAGTGGAACTCCCCTTTAAAGGCACAATAACAAAAACAGGACAAAAGAGGTCAGAAAATGGTCATGTAAATATGCATCATGACTATTTTTGGTGCATAAAACCACACAAATGTCATAAGTGGACCTCAGGGAAAATACAAATACAAGAAAATATGGAACATGGGCTATTTAACAATTCAGTGTAATTGCTCTGATATAACACTATCATGCCCAGAGAAACTGGGCCCAGTCCAATTCCACATGTTTTTCAACATATTTTGAATGCTGGCAATCATTTATCCTCCTTTTATTATTTCTAGTTTGCATACTCACATCACTCAAAGGCCTTGGCTGATCAAGGCCTCACACCATAGGGTAGTTCACTGATACTGTCATGAGAAGGTTACAGAGTGCAGTGTTTTAGGCATAGTTAAGAGCAAGATGTGAAGAACAAGACAATTTTACTACCAAAATCCACTGTGCAAGTGTGGTGCAGTTTTTTCATAACCAAACAACACTGCTGAACTCATTAGGACCTGATAATTAGCTGATGAGATGTGCAGGCATCTGCAACATGTCATATTTTTAGAACTGATATATGCAAATGATCATAAAGTTATTTCACCAAGTTTTTTACACTCACTTATAGACAGAGGGAGACGTTCATGGTTGACCTGCTGCCAAAAATTCATAGTCACTGATATTACAAGCTAGTTTCTAGTGCAGCAGGTGTGCATTCAGCTGCAGGCCATTTGCAAAACCACTGTCCATCAAACTGCAATGCAAGCTGGTTTTCTATAGATACAGTAAGCTTGGCCTTGAAGCAAATTACACTGCCACTGGAAATGGTCTTTGAAAACCTATAGACTCTCTGGGTTCATGGTGCATCCTGAGAACTACAGTACAATGTATTACAGTTAGCTAAAATGGAAAACAATTACTGGCTATAGGCATGGTCCATAAACATAGCTAACATCTGTCCAAGTTCATGCAGGTTATTCCGCTGCTCCCTGAGGTCAGTTTAGTGTCACTGTGGAGACTCCAGCAGCCTCCTGCTGAATGTTTTGTCAATGCGAAACAGCAGCTCACCCTGTGCACATCCACACAGAATAATGCGGAGAAAAGTGTTTCCATGTTAATGTGAAAACCCTGTGGATTCAAGCGGCAGGGGTAATTGACCCGATATATAGCAAATGGAGCGTGAGGAACGAGCCTTGATGAGCTTTGGATGTGATGAGCCTCAAACAACCCCAGCTTTTCCTGTACCGCCACATTAGCGCACTCTTTAGCATGCAGAGGGAAGTTTCCATACAATCATTTTTGCATACTCATGGTTCTCTTTATATGTGTGCGCATGGCTGTGGGGTGGGGTGGCAATGGAAGCATTTGCTTGAGTGTCGCATCAAAGCACTTGATGCCTCATGACTAGGGGACCTTCAAGCTAAATAATTTTGGCTATTGTACAGGAAAACGTTTAGGCAAATGTAATGAATATCATTTGGGTTCATTCATATTCATGGGGCTGCCTTTTCTGGGCCTTTGAAGAAGTTCACATAGTATGGTGCGGTGTAAAAGACAGACTTGCATGGACTACATTTCTACAGTATGACATGTTTACATCCCAGCAATCCAATAATTAAAAAAAATTAATAAATAACTGCATCAGTACCACAATAAAACAATACTGGAGCTATGTTCGTTTTATCCAGCATTCAAATAACAGCCAGGAGGATTTTAGCTCCCTCAAAAGAGACTTGAGCTCCCTGTCATTTGGGCAGTACCCCTCTTGTCACTAGGGTGGTACCGTCAAGGGTACATCTCAGTACCTCATTGCTAACAAATACTAGAAGTCTATAGTCACTCAAACAGCCCAAATTGTTTCTGTAAAATTATTTCCACAAAAAATCTCTCAACCAGCTCAGACAGTATCCAGATCTTTGTTATGGCCACATAGACTTGCCATTGTAGTTTAGATCACAGTGTGACTTACTGTGAACTATTAAATTGAACAAAACTGCGAGTAGCCACTTTAGACAAGAGGGCCAGTATTTGCAAACCACCTCTGCAGTAGGAGTGATCCAGAATCAGTATTTGTGACAATGACCACCATAAATACAAAGAAATCTAATCCATGATCAGTTCTGATTTGTGAATACTAGCCCTGGTGTTTAGTGAAATGGCTGCCCATAATTTATTTGTATAGCTCACAGTAAGGCATACTGTGCCCTAAGCCACACTGAAGAATCTGTGCAACCCTAACAAAGACCTGTATGTGGTTTTAGTGGGTTGAGAGAAGTTCTGTTGATGTATTTTCCCATAAACAGGCTATTTGGGTGACTACTGAGTTATAAGGGGCAGTTGTGGGCTGGAGGTTATGGAACCAGCCCTGTGACCGGAAGGTCGCCAGTTCGATCCCCTCAGCTGACTGAAGTGCCCTTGAGCAAGGCACCTAACTTCCAATTGCTCCCTGGGCGCCATGGAAAGGGCTGTCCACCTCGCCAGGCAAGTGTGCTCACTGCCCACTTGTGTGGGTGTTTCATTTCACGGACGGGTTAAATGTGGCAGTCTAATTCCACAGTGTGCAAAACACAGTTGGGAAATGGTTGTAAAAATTCTAAATAGTGTTTGTTAAGAACATCAGTGTCATAGCTTGAGTTATAAACTAAAGATGCAAAATTTTAACTTATGTGCTGGTTATTGTGGTGGTGTAGTGTGTCCTGTTGTATATGTACTTTGTATTATCTGATCTCTTAAGGGATCTGTAAGATTTCGCATGATTGTGTAATTGCTGTGTTTGATCAGATTGATTGTTCTCAGTGGACTCATGTTGTGAGATATAAGTTGGCCAATGTGAAAGTACACATAATAGAATGTGTCTCACAGAGAGACCATCGTTATTACAGGGTTCAGTGGGTTTAGATGCAGTCGTTATTAGAAACGCTCAGCATGTTTTCAAGGATAAAATTTCAAAGCAGTGTCAAAGTGTGCACCTCTCATTACACAATCACTCTTAACTGTACTGTAAATTTCAAATATATTGTAAACCAAAAAACTCAGCAATACATTTTGAGGCTGTGTATGCATGTTTGTACATTATAAGAGACAAAATCAAATCATGATTGCTATCTACTTTGTTTCTTACAGAGCTCACTGAGGTCACTGGAAACTACTAATAATGGTCCTGGTTTAACAAAATCTGACAAAGGAGACCTCGAAGTGTTGAGCAGCAGAATTCCTATATCAAACAAGGATGGAAAAACATTTCACTTTCAAAAATACAGCAGTGTCTCTTCAGTTACTAAATGCCTACAGACTTTGTTAAAAGAAGAGGTAATGAAACACAGTGGTAAACATGCCCCCTTAGTAGTATTTCCTTTAAAAATATGGTTTTCATGATTTGGATATCATTGCACTCTATTTTTATTTAAATTCTGCACAGCATCCTAACTTTTGTGGAAATGAAGTTGTACAATAACAGTAGTACCCCTTACCAGGTTTTGTTATTGTATTACCTTAAGATCAAGTTGAATTGGAATTCTATTGTATATGCTATTTAAGTTACAGGAGGTCATTCACCATCACTGGAATTATAACTGCACAAAAAAAATGATTTGCCAGAATCATAAGGTAATTGACCTCCAAGCTGTTTTAATTTAAAAAATGTTGTTGTCAAGTCCACAAGTTGACAATAATTTAACATGAATGGCTATGACTCAACTGATACATAACTACCTTTAAAAGCCATCATAAAACCTACATTTTCACCAGGGCAAATGGTGCAGCTTGATGTGGTTGTCAAGGCCCTTGCAAGACTAACCAATGGACCAATGATTAGCATTCCAATTTCACAAAATGTTCACTCGAGCAGGCACCACAGACCTTTGAAGCTAATTATATCTCCTTTCAATGATCCAGAAGGGTGCATCATAAGAGAACTGACAGTTAGAACCTTCAGGTTATAAAACACATAACACAGTAGAACTCCTCTGTGTTGATGAAATGCCCTTCGGTTCATGTGAGTGAGGCTTGCTGTGCTACCTGCAGCAGAGGCTAGCTGGAGTGGTGTTTCAGTGTAGTTCTCAGCTCCATCCTGCAGTGCCCCTTCCACATTGGCTCGAGCATCCAGTAGCAGCTGAGATAAGCAGAACATAACAGAGAAAAACACTGTTATGAAATAAAACACACCAACGCTAAGCTTACTGCTGATCTGACTGATGACCTAAGTAGCTGGGCTGTGCATTCGTTCATGCTTTCCGCTATCTAGACAAGTGAGGTGACAAGCTAGACAAGTGATCTGGCTTTACTTTCTGTCACTCAATGCTTATAGGGGAAGAAACCAAGTGTCAAGAAAAAAAAAAAAAAAAAAAAAAAACACTGCAAAAAGCAATTACCTGCTTCATAAAGCAAACGCCTTCAGTTTGAGGGATTACTCATACAAGGGAAGCCAAAGAGGAGGATTTCATTTCAATGACAATATATGTTCTGTGTTCTTGTTTGCTTGGGAGATCAAGCACTCCCAAGTGTGTATGTTCTTCAGAGATCCAAGAGCTTTCACAAGAAAGCATTTCCTGCTATGCCTTTCCATTATGTCTGGGGATTCAAATTGCTCCTTGGTGGTTCATGAACTATGAACACTCATTGTTGCTGAGGGCAATTTAATATGTGAACTTTCTTCATATGGAGAAAATATAGAGATAGATTTAGCTTTATCATGGTACATATATGTTTATAATCATAAATGCTGTCTCTGGCCCACACAAACTTTTTTCCTCACTGGAAACTACTGATAATTCTCCCTGCCTTCTGTCTCAACAATTTCCACAAGATACTGAAGCTAATTTGGTTCTAAACTGAGCTAAGCCAACTGACCCATTCAGTCTAGCCTGGCTTTCCTACACTAAAATGTGTTCACTGACTCACTAAATCTAGCCTAGCTTTTTTAAACTGAGTCATATAAACTGACCTATTAAATCAAGCCTAGCTTTACTAAGCTGAGTCATGTTAACTGAACCATTCAATCTAGCCAAGCTCCCCTAAACTGACCCAGGTTATCTGACCCTGTCAGTCTGAAGCCTGACCCATTCAATCTAGCCCAGCTCTGTTAAACTAAACCCTGTTAACTGACCCATTCAACCTTGCCTACCTTGGTTAAACTGAGCCATATTAACTGACCCATTGAATCTAGTATAGCTTTCCTAAACTAACTTAACCATTTTAGTGACCCACTTAAATTGACCTAGCTCTCCTAAACTAAACCTTGTTAACTGATCCATTCAGTCTTGCCTACACGTTTTAAACCAACCCAGGATAACTGCCCCCTTTAATCTGGGCCTAGCTTCACTAAACAGAGTCATGATTGACTAACTCAGTAAAACTAGCATGGCTCTTCAAAACCATGTTAACTAATTTAGCTTTCTTTAACTGAGCCATGTTAAGTCTAGCCTACTTCTGTTAAACCAAGCCATGTTAACTGGCTATTTTAAACAGGCCCATTCAAAAGCCTAGTTTTAGTTTTAACCAAAAAACCTCAGATAATAAGATGATGATGACACAAAACACTGATTCTTGTTCTGTTGATTTACTATTTGAAATTCAATTAACTCAAAATTTGAAGGCAGGCTGAACACTATTTTTTTAAGTTAGCAGCTCTCCCATACTGAGCCAAGCTAACCGAATCATTCAATCAAGCCTAGCTTTCCTAAACTCACCCATGCTAATGGACCCATTGAAGCTACCCTAGGTTTACTAACCTGAAGTATGTAAACTGACTTATTCAACTTAGCTTAGCTTTCTTGAACTGATCGAAGTTAATCTACCCATGGAATCTAGCCTGAAGGGGAACATCCAAGCATCCAGGCCACAGCAGCCTAAGGGGAGGGGGCTTGTTTTTGTTGCCATTATTATTATGTTAGAGCATAATAATAATTGAAGGAGAGAATGCAGAGGTGGAAAGGCATCGAATCATTCACGTCGTCACTACCTGCACGACAGGGACGTGTCCGTGTAACACGGCGAAAGTGAGTGGAGTCCCCTGCCTGGTGTCGGGGTAAACTGAGGGGTGCCTGTGTACTGAGCTGGGCACCTGGGAAGTCATATAGGGGAGGTTCAAGGGGAGAGAAATAGCATTCAGCCATTAATGAAAACACTCTGCTTTCAATTGGAGGAGGAAGAAAAAGAGAAGCAAAAGAAGAAAAAAAAAAAAAACAAAAGGAATGAGTGAGTGAAGTGTTTGAGCGGAAAAAAATTGGAGCCAGCTTTTTTTCCCCCAAATGCCCCTTCTGCTAACCCTAGACATTTAAAGAAATTCAGAAGTCAGAAATGTTCTATTTTTTTTTCTCTCTTTGCTTTCTTTTTGTCTTATTTGCCATTATGTAAACCCACCTCATGGCAGTAGCTAGCTTTGATTTTTGTGTGTCTCTCTATGTTAACTCCCACATATCTTGCTGCTTCAGTTAAACATCTGACCGTTATCTGAGGGTGCCATACTCTCCCACTGTTGGGTTCTTTTGGAATTTTAAAGGCAGCGACAGACAGGCTGCAGGAGAGATAATTGGCAAGGACCGTGAAACGCCGGAGGACCGAGCGAGTGGTGACTCATGAGCAAAGCGCCAAACGCTATGCGATCGACTTGCCTGGCCTTAACAGCCTCCTCCTTGAGCTGGGCAAAAATATCCACACATATTCGTATAATGTTACATTAGGCAGGTATCTCTGAATGACTGGACAGACATGACCTTTAGGAAAAGTCTAAATGGATACCAAAACTGACATTCTAAAAACACTGTTTGAAATGCAAAAGTCACACCACAACCCATTCCTTGTCTGATAATTCTGGCCCTACAACACTCTGAATTGTCAGACACGAAAGTTCACATCACTGAGCATGCACTTGGTGTTTCATTCAAGAGTCACTCTCTCTACAAGACGCCACAAACTTTAACAAAGTGTAACATATATGAGCATCACTTGACTCAGAACTCGGTTCAGAATCAAATGCATGAAGCATGTTCTACTGTGAGATAATATTTCTGTTATAACAGTGACTGCTTAAATGCACTGGAGTAGTACATGCCCTCACATGTCTCACCATTTCAGAGGCCGTCCTTCTCCAACCTTCACAAATCAAGACATAAAAAGTTTATTTTTTCAGTGTTCAAAAGATGAACAAACAAAACAGTGAGAAATTGCACATTATTTAACCAAGATAAAAAAATGGCCCTAAAATCTAAAAAAACTAGTTAGCAACTGGCAAAAAAGCCACTAGCACCAAGGATAATGCCTTTATTCAAAACAGTTGTTTTGGCCACATAGCATATTGTCTGAATAACCATTAAATCTCCCTTACCAATTACAGTGCCAATGCCATTTTTAGCTTAACTCAATGGTAATGCTTTCCTCCTACCTTGCAACACTGTCAATTAACTTGTCATGGCAGATGTCATATGCTGTGATGAGTTGTCCAGTAAAATATAGTGTCATGCTACCTGTACCGGTAATTGTAAAGACATATGCTATAATGATTGATGTCATGACAGCTTGTCACATATTGTTTTTTCTTGAATATACCCTAGGTAGCCATCACAACATCAGACACATGACAATTACCCGTAATGAAAATAGCTCATGCAGTCAAAATTTAATGCAAGATTTTTTTTTCTCTACTGAAGTCGCTCCCCTTTTTGGGAGAAACTCCACCACAGAGCTGCTTTGCACCATACTTCATTTCCAAAGGTGATCAAACTGTTGACAACCACTGCTGTAAAACACCATTTGCACTCTTAAAAACAAAGAAACTACAAGAGCTCTTTGGAACAATGCCATACAAAAACATCCCTAAAAACCTTTCATAGGGTGGTGCTTGAAATGTGCAGGTGTATGGATGTTATAAAGGAGGAGATCAATCACTGTTTGAAATATTAACGGGAAAGATTGCAACGCTCAACAAGGCATGTGTTTGCTGAGAAAGTCTCGCCCTTCAACAAAAAAAAACAGCCAGTTTGCTGGTTGAGCCGCTAGCAGAAAAAAAGCCCTCCCTCTTTTTTGAGATCTGCTCAAGAATAGTAGCCCAAATAACACAAAAAAACAATTTTTCATACATTATTGAGTTAAAAGCTACAACCTATTATGAGTTTTTTTTAGATTTTACCAGTGATTTCAAATGTGTTTTTGAAATGGTAATTTAACCTAGTTTTAAGTATTTTGAGTCTCTTCCCATTCAAAGAGAGAGGAATCTGGTCTTCAATGGCTGGAAACAACTGTGGTGATGCCACAAGTGAACAAACTTTCCTATAAGGGCTTTGCAGGTGTAAAGAACCTTGTTAAACTTTAAAGAGCTTCCACATAACGTTCTATAACTCTTAATCGTTTCTTAGAACTCTATGTTCAAACAAAAAAACATACAGTATCCTTCATTTTCACAAGTGTATTTTAATCCTTTCTGAACACCAGCAGTCAGCTGGCCTAAAACAGATGCTTTTTGGGTCTCTGAAAGGGTGGGTTTGGATGGTGGTCGCTGTGTTTTGTGCTACTCCAGTGCTTAAAAAATATTTCTATTTTTAGAGCTGATTGTCAGTTCTGGCAATATCATATTCAGATCTATGAGGGATACTTCATGCTTTTGAAGTGCATCTACTTTAAACCAATGCCAGTGGAGTTCTTTTTCTAATAATGCACTAAACACAAAAGACAAAATTACACTTCTTTCATAGGCAGACAGTTCGCACAGGTTTAAGCAGACACACTTTGAAAGAGGCAACACTCACTGACACTTTTTACAGTGCATGCAGATAGCATAGGAAGAGCACAGAGAGAGAAAGTGCGACAGGTGCGACAAGTTAGTTTTTAATCTAGAACAGTGCAGGGCAAAGACACACTGCATACTATTTAATACTGACCATCTCCCCCCCAGCTGATGAATACTGACCTCACTGTTGACATCTGCCCCAGCATCCAGCAGCATCTGAACCATGGCCTCATCACCACGAACACAGGCGTACATGAGTGGGGTCATACCCTAGACACACAAACATACATACTCACAGTTAGGATGAACAACTCTGGTGACTGAAATGACAGAGTGGAAAGCACAGTAAGAGCCATTAATCTTTAAAGCACAGTGGAAATTCAAACACTCCCGAAAGCTTTTGAAGCTTTAGCTTCACCATGGGTGGTTAGAATGGATCTGATCACCCTGAATTGAAGCCACAGTGAATATCGATTATACCAAAATTACTGTTCATTGCCACTAAATTGCTTCTATTATGTTCTTTTCAGTTTGCCACGCTTAAAATGGCTTTTAAAATGCTAACCTATAGACTACAGCAAACAGCAGAGTAAAAATAGAACAGAGCAATGGTAGAGTTAAAAGACTCATTATATCATGGAAAACCAAATTATAAAGTATACAAAATATACATTATAAAGTGTTTAATGTAGTATGTATACACTGATAAAGTTTGAAAAGTGAACTACTCAGTTCATATTGTTCAGATATAGAAATTAAGCTGCAAAAACAGCCCTTTTTAAATTCACATTGGAGTATTCCAGCCTGTTCTGCTTACTGAATGTGTCATAATACAAGGCAGCCAATCAGGACAGAGTTTACACATCATCATCATCATCATCATCATCATTGTTGACCGCTAGTCCAGACCGGGTCGCGGTAGCAGTTGGTAGAGCAGAGAATCCCAGATGACCCTGTCCCCTGCAACTTCCTCCAGCTCATTCCCGGGGGCCCCAAGCCACTCCCAGGTCAACTTGGACACATAATCCCTCCAGCGGTTCCTAGTAGGCCATGTCTGGAATACCCCCGCTGGTAGGTGTCCAGGGGGCATCCGGTTCAGATGCCTGAACCACCTCAGCTGGCTGTATTCGCGATCTCGTTCTTTATATATATATATATATATATATATATATATATATATATATATATATATATATATATATATATATATATATATATATAAATTCATAGTTTTCTGATTGCTTTGTACTTCTAGTTGACAGCAGTCAACTAGTCAAGCAGACAGGAGATTCAAAGTCCAGATCATTAGAAAATGTTTGGTCCCTTTATTTGAAAGCTACCTAAATAAGGACCTATAAATAAGCACTGAATAACATATTTGTAATTTATGAACAGCTTATATATTGTATTGACAAGTTTATTACATTTATAATATTCTTATGAAACATCATTTCCAAGAAATGTAGCATCTCGTTAAAAAAAAAAAAACAATATATATATATATATATCTTCAATGCTTTTTACATGAGCACATTATGCCTTCAAATAAAGTGTTACTAAATTCTCTACTAGGATTTATCCTGAAGTGACTTTCCTGTTTATTGCAGTATGAGGATAGGGACTGTATGGCAGTCTACTAGACTGAAGTGAAGTGAAAACAATCCCAGCTGGACCGTAAAAACTTCCTGAGCTCAATTACTCTGAAACTAGCAGAATCATTCTTATCTCAATATGCAATTGCACATAAAGTAGCTGTATGTCAAAAGTTCTTCAGTATCTTTTCTGCTTCATTCATTTTTATGGGACACACTGGCTAAAATGCAAAAGTTGAACCATCACTACATCTGTTGTAATGCCTACCTGCCTCCTATAACAGAGTTGCAGTGGTCTTCAAAGTGAGATCTTTTGGTTATAGGTCTAGGAAAAGTTCTTCTGATGGTGGGAGGAGTTTTTGGAAAACTACAAATGCTTCAGAGTGGCTAGGCTAGCAGTCAAAACTGGCTGATACCACAGAGGTTCCAAATTGCTGTATGACATTTTTGCATTATGCATGCTGGGTACTGTAGTGAAGGAAAACTGATAAACGTGGTCAATTCTGTCAAACTGATGAGACTGCGGGATACAAGGCTGCACTACAGAATGCTGCATAACATGACAAATAACATATTAAACTGCACTTTTAGGTCAGATTATCCTTTTAACACAGGGGCACACTGTGACTCTGGAGGGCTCTGTAGGGCTAGTGTACAGGACTGCTGGTTTCTCTACTCAAATGAGCTTAATCAGGTATGACTGAGCAAGTCAATCACCAAAGTGTGGTAGACACCACCCCTCCAGTACTGGAGATCTGCACCCCTGATTTAACACATATTGACTGTGAATTCAGATTATCTAACGTTTCTTTAAAGCGAAACTTACTCTTGAGATGAACCATAAACACAGTTTCCACACTGTACTGAGAGAAATGGCAGAAAAGCGGTGTCAGGGCTTATGAAGTACAGCCAGAGCAAGGACATGGATTACTGGTATCCATTAGACCCATGAGTGGTAACAAAGTCCAACACAAACAGAGGCTTAGAGGAATCTAAGCGACGTCAGTGTTTCTAAAGAGAGCTCCGCCCTCTCCTCAGGCCTTCCTGACTGAACTTGCTTGCAAAAAAGATAAAATGAGATCGGAAACGCGTGGCTCCACTGTATACTCCAAGATGGGCTTGTCCTGATTAGAACCTGCTTGTGCATGTAAATGTGGAGTGTAAATGCATTTAGTACATACTGTTATTTAGATATTCTGTGCTCTATAGGCAAACACAGGCTACCATTCATGCAGGCAGAACTGGAAATCCAATTTCTGAAAATCCAATATGAACATGATGATTGTGTATGGGGTAGTGAGAGAGCTGCTGTTATATGTACCCCAATCAAACACATCCTCTACAGAGAACACACTTGTGCACTTCTGTATGCACAATAACTGCTTATTTGTTTCTCCACCATCAGCTACCACAGTTTTCATGTAAAATGAATGCCTTTTAAACACTGAAAGAAGTGGATTTTTGTATGCCGTCATAACTGCATAATTACAATACAAAAGATGATTACTGAGGTCCAAGCACACACACACAAATATTAAGTCCCTATTTACAAAAATTGATGGATTCAAAAGATGTCATATTTGAATTTTTGAATATTTGAAGATGTCACATTTAAATATTCAAATTAGGTACAGATTGATCTTTTGACTTTGGTATGGTAATCAACAGATTTTTAACAAATAAGGCAAAATCCCAGGAAAGCTGTATCATTTTAAATATGACCTGCATTTGCAAAGTTGATGAATTCTGTGAACTGAATCAAGTTCTCTGCAGTTCTACATTATACATACTTACTTAAAAAAAAACCTAATTCATTTTTAATATTCCAAAGTACACATGCCTTATTTTGATCCAAATAACTGCACCTAAATATCCCATGAAATTTCAAAATGAGAATCACGCATAAAGTATATGACAGGTATATAATTAGTTTTCATAAAACTTTCATTGTGTGTTTCACCCAATTTGTGTGTTTCACCCAACTATATTTTTTCCTTCCTTGTGTATAAATGAAAAACTGTTCATTGGACGCTTGAACGTTAAAATTGGTCAGAATGTACTTTCCTATTATTTAAAAAAAAATGTAAAAAAAAAAAAAAAATTACTAATTTAGTTAGGTAATTAAGGATTGTGTGTTTTTGTGTCTGACCATTAGCATCTCTCACCTGTTCAGTCATGCTGTTAATACCATCGGGTCCGAGCAGATTGACTGCTTGCTTGACCAGGTCAGTGCGGCCGCAGTTGAGCATGCGGAAACCCAGATCCTGCAGAAATTTGGCTTCTGTGGAGGCTGCATCCAGCTTCCGTGTGGCACAGAAGCAGTCGTCCGCTCTAAAGAGACAAGACACAGGCAAGTTGTTTCACTTACAAACTGAAAAATGCTGACACTATTGTACTGTACAGTTTTTTTCCTTTTTGCATGTATTCACTATTGATGATTTGTGAATAAAGCAGACAAAAAAAGACAAACTCAATGTAAAGTTTTCAATGCTTAAGCCATAATCAATCTGCTAATGTCACTAAACATGATTTTCATAACAATTACATAAAAATTCATTTGTATGCACAAAATGCATTTACTTAATTTAAATCTTGACAATTATGGTTATAAATGGGCTTCAGAGTTTAATTAGATATTAATACAAATTAGAAACAGCCTGCCTTGTTTTTCCATAGGCCCATTTACCAGAAAAAGCAGCAGCTCTAATCTTTCTCTGGTACCTAATGGTCTGTATGAACCATAATAGCCCCACTTTAAAGGCAGCTGTGCCCCCGAAAGTAATACTGGCTGTTACTGATTTCAAGCCAGCTCCACTTTTCATGGCAGTAGAGGAAAGAGTAGTCCTAAAGCAAAGCTCGGTTTGTTTGGCATGATTACCCACATTTGTCAAAGTAAAAGCATTTAAGCTAAAACAGCATAAGGCATTTATATAGAGCTTCAAAGTCTGCACTAGATTACTAAACCTCCTAGAAAGATTACTTCCTTTATATTGTTTCATGCAGTGTTGTATGTGCTTTTATACACTACACCCCTGTTTATCAGTGAGTTTGGCCACATAAGCCACACCAATTTATAGCAAGTGCATGAAATCAAATAGCATCATGTAAACTCCAATGACATGCTAGAGCTGCCCTGTTCATGATATTATCAAGTAGGAACGTCTAGGACCAACAACAGCTCAAGTACCAGCTTAAGTGGTGTAAAGTCCATCTCGGCTGGACAATTGCAACAGGCCCTTGGGGGCAGTGAGGAGCTACCTGAGGACTGGGAAAATACATCTAAGGTGGTGAGAGAAACGGGCAAGAATGTGTTGGGTGTTTCGTCTGGTCAGAATAAAGAAGACAAGGAAAGTTGGTGGTGGGCTGAGGAAGTCCAGGAGAGTATTCAGAAGAAGAAGGCAGCTAAGAAAAAGTGGGATAACCAGAGAGATGAAGGAAGTAGGCAGTAGTACTGTGAGGCTAGTCACATAGCAAAAAGAATGGTGGCAAAGGCAAAGGCTCAGGCCTATGATGAGCTCTATGAGAGGCTGGACAGTAAAGAAGGAGTAAAGGACTTGTATCATTTGGCTAAACAGAGAGATAGAGCTGGAAAGGATGTAAAGCAGATTAGGCTGATAAAGGATAGAGAAGGAAATGTACTAGTGAGTGAACAGAGAGTGTTGAGTAGATGGAAGCAGTACTTTGAAGAACTAATGAATGAGGAAAACGAAAGAGAGAGGAGGACAACGGGGGGGAGAGATAGTGGATCAGGAAGTGCAGAGAATTAGTAAGGTGGAAGTGAGGGTAGCTTTAAAAAGGATGAAGAACGGAAAGGCAGTTGGTCCAGATGACATACCTGTGGAGGTATGGAGATGTTTGGGAGAGAAGGCAGTGGACTTTTTAACCAGGTTGTTTAACAAAATCCTGGAGAGTGAGAGATGAGTGGAGAAGCAGTGTACTGGTCCCCATTTTTAAGAACAAGGGTGATGTGCAGAGCTGCAGTAACTACAGAGGTATAAAGTTGATGAGCCACACCATGAAGGTATGGGAAAGAGTTGTTGAAGCAAGGCTAAGGCGAGAGGTTCAGATCAGTGAGCAGCAGTTTGGTTTCATGCCCAGAAAGAGTACCACAGATGCAATTTTTGCATTGAGAGTGTTGGTAGAGAAGAACAGAGAAGGTCAGAAGGAGCTACATTGTGTTATTGTGGATCTAGAGAAGGCATATGGCATAGGGTGCCAAGAGAGGAACTGTGGTACTGTATGAGGAAGTCAGGTGTAGCTGAAAAGTATGTTAGGGTGGTGCAGGACATGTATGAGGATAGTGAGACAGTAGTGAGGTGTGCAGTTGGAGTGACAAATGGTTTCAAGGTGAAGGTAGGGTTACATCAGGGATCAGCTTTGAGCCCCTTCTTGTTTGCAATGGTGATGGAAAGGTTGACAGATGAGGTCAGGCAGGAGGCTCCATGGACCATGATGTTTGCAGATGACATTGTAATCTGTGGTGAAAGTAGAGAGCAGGTGGAAGAGAATCTGGAAAGGTGGATGTTTGCACTGGAGAGGAGAGGAATGAAGGTCAGTAAAGATAAGATGGAATACATGTGTATGAATGAGAGGAAGACAGGTGGAAAGGTGAAGATGCAAGGAGTAGAGGTCGTAAAGGTGGATGACTTCAAATATCTTGGGTCAACCATCCAGAGTAATGGACAGTGCAAAAAAGAGGTGAGGAAGAGGGTGCAGGCAGGATGGAGTGGGTG
The DNA here is from genome assembly GCF_015220715.1 of Pygocentrus nattereri. NCBI lineage: Eukaryota > Metazoa > Chordata > Actinopteri > Characiformes > Serrasalmidae > Pygocentrus > Pygocentrus nattereri. The sequence goes on from NC_051211.1 coordinate 44,441,661, forward strand.
GAGATGGATGTCAGGGCTGATGTGTGACAGAAGGATAGCAGCAAGAGTGAAAGGAAGGGAAGGTTTACAAGACAGTAGTGCGTCCTGCTATGATGTATGGTTTGGAGACTGTGGCTCCATCTAAAAGACAGGAGGCTGAGCTGGAGGTGGCGGAGATGAAGATGCTGAGATTTTCGTTGGGAGTGACAAGGCTGGACAAGATTAGAAATGAGCTGATCAGAGGGACAGTGAAGGTGGAGCAGTTTGGAGATAAAGCCAGAGAGGCCAGGTTGAGATGGTTTGGACATGTGTTGAGGAGGAATAGTGGATATATTGGGCAAAGAATGTTGGAGCTGCCGGGTAGAAGGAGAAGAGGTAGACCTCAGAGAAGGTTTATGGATGTAGTGAAGGTGGACATAGAGATGGTTGGTGTGAAAGTAGAGGAGGCAGTGGATAGGGCAAGATGGAGGCAGATGATTCGCTGTGGCGACCCCTAAAGGGAGCAGCCGAAAGAAGAAGAAGAAGAAACAAAAGAAAGAGAAAAAAGGCTGAAATAAAACAAAGGGAGAGGCAAAGTCCAAAATAAATCAAAGGGGATGCTAAAAGAGTGTCTTGAAGTGAAGAGATTTTCAGACAGTTTAGGGGGAAATAAAGATCAACAGATAAATGCTCAGGAACATCCTTTTCCTAAGGTCAGCTTTTTGGGGGGGAGGGTGTCTTTGGAGACACAACCAGAGATAGAGTACAACAAAGGTGACAGAGAAAGAGACTTGAGATAAAAACACTCTATAGCTTCTACCCAAAATTTCAGGCTGGGCTATTTGTCAGAACTCTGAAGCAAGGACTCCACAATGTCAGGCTCTGTCTTAGGCCTAAAGTAGCCCTACATTCAGGTGTAAGGTGCTTTTACTTGATTGCGGCTGGTAGTCGCACTACGTCTTCCCTCAGTGGTTGGTGGTGGCCTTGCTCTGGGTCTACCCCTGACAGTGTCAGCATAATAAAGCTCCGTACACAAAGCGAGGTCCATTAAAAAAATGGTGTGCTGAGTTTGGTGTGGAAGAACTTGACTAGCCTGCATGAAGCCCTGGCCACCTCATCAAACACCTTTGGTATGAATTGCATATTGAATGCCAGCCAGGCCTTATCACCTAGCATCAGTTCCCACCTTCACTAATGCTCATTAGGCTGAATGGAACTGACTGCAGCCATGTTTCAAATTCAAGTAGAAAGCCTTTCCAGAAGAATGGAGTCTGTAACTGCAGCAAAGAGAGGACCATCTTAATAATGCCCATGTACAACAAGCACATAAGGATGTGATGTTTGGGTGTCCACATACTTTTGGTAATGTAGTGTACGCATATGTGTGCTTGTGTGTATTTATGAAAACTTCTGTGTTTATATGAGATTAGTGTAGAAGTTGTGCAAAGCCTTACAGAAGTATTCATGGCCATCTGTATTGTTTAAAGTGATCTACTCAGTTTTCCCCTTAGCCCAAATGTTGTCGACCAGCTAAAACATGTTAAAGTTGCTTCTTTAATTGTTCACTGGAACTATGAAGCAGTGTCACTGAGTTCTATCTGATCATTAACTTAACCACAATAGACAGTAAATGTGAGCCTGAGTAAACACACATAATATGAAACTCTAGTACTAAGCAATAGAACACTCAAGGTCATGTGTTATCACAGATAATATCACAGCTGTGGCCAGTGCCATAAATCAACCTCAATGATATTCATAATACATGACCTCAAGTGTTCTGTTACTTTTATACAGCTGTTTTGTAAAGAAAGTACAAAGCAAAGAAGCCCTGAATATTGATTCAAATGTGTATAAAATATTGGTGTTCTTTTACCAAAAAAGTAGTTCCAGCAACTTCTAGATTATAGAGACCACTGTTGTTACTTGCTTGTTCCACCAGTCACACTGCATAGTCTGAACTACTCTATTAAAAATGATGGTTCTTCAAGGGTTCTTTAGTAAATGAAATGAGTCTATGTTGAACCATGAACACTCAAATAACCCTTTGTGATTAAAGGTTTTTTTGCATCATTAAAGGGTTCTTCAGAGTGATGGAGATGTCAGAGTGCTGTAGATGTTTTTTAAAGGCTCTATATAGCACCAAAAAGGGTTCTTCTACTGTTACAATGTCAGTAACACCTCATTTGGATAGTCCACCGCTGATGCTTTGTAGATAGATAGATAGATAGATAGATAGATAGATAGATAGATAGATAGATAGATAGATAGATAGATAGATAGATAGATAGATAGATAGATAGATAGATAGATTAGCTATTCATCAACCACCCATAGATAGTTCATTTACTTACATTATATTCAAGTAAATATCTACTAAATTGAACATCATTTACTTTAACTCTGAACTTGGCTTTAATCCTAATCCTAACCTTAACCTCACCCCAAAACAGAAACCCAACCCTCACACTGGTCCTAGCCCTAACCCTGGTCCAAACCCTAACCCTAAACCCACCACTGTTTAGAATCAACTTTCAAGAGACAGCTTGTTAACAATTTGAACATCTGTAGAAAATCTATAGGACTATAGTGAACTATCCAAATAAAGGGAGACCATGATGTCTAGCTTTTAACAACAGAAGAACCTCTTTAGTGTTGCCTAGAACCCATTTCAAAAAGTTGTGATATATAAAACCATATAAAACACATTCTCCATCAATCTGAAGAATTTAACGATGCAAATAACTAATCACACAAAGGGTTATTTAATTGTTCATGGTTCTACCTAGAATCATTTTCTTTACTAATGAACCCTTGAAGAACCATCTTTTTTAATTTTGTTTTTTAATATAAGGAAAGTTAGGTAACACCCAGTGTGTGAAAAGCCAGTGTAGTACTTGAATGCAGGACTCAGATTTGAGTCTAACTCGAGTTTCCAGTTCCATGCACAGCTCCATGGTATTTGGTGATTTATATATAAACCAGTCATTTCAGACCCTGTCCTGGCAAGTGAGTTTGGTTGTAAAATTCAGTGGATCTTTCAGCGCTACAGTTCAGCTTTCTTTCCTTGAACCTTTACCAGGACTGGTTTTCTAATGGCTGAATTTGCTTTTCATCAAATATAACAGGACGAAAGTTGCTGTAGATCACTGATTAATCATTTGGATGCTTTGTTGGCTCAACCAAAAGCAATCCTGTGCTTCTTAGTCATCAGTGGTTTCTACTATTAGTCTCTATGATTATAAATGAAATTCATATTCACAGAGATGAAAGGCAGAAACCACTGATCACTATAAAACACAGGTTGTGTGTTCTTCTAGGAGAGATTTTGGCATCATGAGAAGATTCAGAACTGTTCCAAACGCTGGAACAACTAAAATATTTCCAAGACTTAATTATGCCTTTAACCGCCCTGAGTGTACAAGTGAGAACAATTGTTTTTCCACACCTGATCACTGCATATTTAACTTCCACATTAAACAAATAACAGCAGCCTTTGTTTTTTTCCACATAGTGACCTGACAAAGTATAACCCACAATTAAAATAACACATACATATACTTCATACATTTTTTGGCAAAGCAGATCTCTTTGCAGGTGTGATATTGTGGATATGTGTAGCTACATCTTGCACTCTAAGATTACACTGTGTGTATGTCTGCGCTTGCATACAGTCAAATGCAAAAGTTAGGGCAACCCACTAAAATTTTGTTAATTTTCTAAGAAAATAATTTAAGATATCCTCTACAGAGAATGAATTCTGCACATTATAATGCATGTTGCAGAATTTAACATATTGAATGTTCACAAGCTGCTTCATATGAATCCAACTTGAGTTGAGTATCTGGGGTCCGAGTCCGAAACAATTAAATACAAATCATACACAATTTATTACATAGCTTCAGGAAAGAAAATCAGAAAAAAATATATGTAACTTAAAATCATACAGAAGCCTCACCAACTACATATAAATATACAGTGTGTCCACTCTTTGTCTTCATTATGGCCTCCCTACTTTATTTTTTGCAGGGACATTTTTCAACACTTCAAAACTTCAGACTTGTCGGTTACTTTTTCTGTTTCTCACAATTCAAGTAATCCAAAAAAACATTCAGTCTTGTTGAGGTCTGGACTCTGGGTCCATTGTTCTGAGAACACTAGGAGTTACTTTGCTGGTAAAGATTTACTAGTTTTTTTCTGTTTGCTTTTCTCAGTAAGAGCTTAATAGCTACACATCCTTTCAGACCCATAGTGTTGTCTTGTCAGAGTGGAAGGATGGATAGAAACACCTGTGGATTTTTCAGATCTGAAGCAAGAGTTAAGCTTGATTTTCTCCTCTCTGTGAAAGATAAAAGCTTTAAGTAATGTTAGTGTGATAGGGACCTTTTTCATGCATGGTTATTAAGAGTCCTGTTTTCTTTAAATCTTGCAATCATTTTAATCACGTTAAACTCCACTTTTGGTAATTTTTTTCAATTATTTTCCTTAGACTTTCCTCTTCCTTACGCAAGTGGATACCTAATCTACTCAACAATATTGTCCAAAATAGGAAAAGCTGTTATTTGTGACTGTTTTGTCTCTGCGTTTTGCACAGTGCTGTATGTCATGTATTCCAAATATGGATTGTGTGCCTGGCTATTTCTACATATGTATGCAGTTGTAATTACTAATCACAGGCAATGCAAGTGGTGCACTCACAGTGGGGGTCTTTACTCTAGGAAGTGGCCCCCTAACGTCTTTATTGAACCTCTTATATCGCCACTAATGCAATTCTCCAGCTGTGTGTAGGTGAGATATTTTAATAATAAACTTTTCGCCTACATTAGATCTTCTACTTAACTAAGGCAAAAGTAGGTAAACAAACAAGCAGGCATTTTTGTTAAATTTACTCAAGGTCATTTTAATATCATGGCCATATTTAATTTTTTGCACTGGGGCCCATAACATCCTAGTTATGTCACTGTTTAGTGTGCAAACATAGGCTGAACTCAGGTTTGTGTGTCTGTGCACACATGCTCATGGCTTACTTCAGCTGCCGTGGCTCACAGTCCACTCCAGGCAGCAGCAGTCTGGCAGCCTGTCTGACATCATCGCTGTCGACGGAAAAACTGCGCCGGTGCTCTGTGTGTGCTACAGCTACCCGAATCCACTCCATCAGCGGAGGCATCACGATGAAAGGCCTGCAGGAGGAAACAGAGGAAACACGGGAAATGATCATCTCAGCCTCAGTGCTATGCAATAACAAATCATGTTATTTAATACAGAACAATGTTACTCAATAACTAAAAGCTATTACTAAGGGGAGTGTCAGTCTCATATTGGTGTACCTCTGTCCTAACATGTCTTACAGAAACACAAAGTCCATACTATGATTGCAGCAAGGGATTAAACTGGAATTTGGAAGGTAATAGGACTCAATGATATGAGTGGAGGAGCAGATTTCTGAAATAATAGGCGGTTTACTAAGTCATGGAGCCAGCACAGTACTCATAAGGCTACATGACAATTACTTGCCCTTCTTGGCAGGTGACACAGACCTATATAAACAAATATTCCAATAGGCATCACTTGTCATATAAGTTACATCTGGCAACTTTGAGCAGGGTTTGAACTGTGGAAGAGGCCTTGTAATGTCCTCTAGTGGAAAATTTGACTATGAGATGATCTACACTATGTTGCCAAAAATATTTGCTCGTCTGCCTTTGCATGCATGTGAGCTTGAGTGACATCCCATTCTAAATCCATAAGGTTTAATATGACGTTGGGCCACCCTTTGCAGCTATAACAGCTTCAACTCTTCTGGGAAGGCTTTCCACAAGATTTAGGAGTGTGTTTATGGGAAATTTTGACCATTCTTCTAGAAGTGCATTTGTGAGGTCAGACACTGATGTTGGATGAGAAGGCCTAGCCTAGGCCTGGTGGATGAGAAGGCCTAGAGCCCTTTGTTCCTAGTACCAAATCTGAAGTACAAAACTGCATCTAATTTTTATTTTAAGCTCTGTTTTATTCTTCACTGTGACAAAATTTCATGACAGACTGACCAGTAGGCACAGACCAAAATTTTGTTATATGGAATATTAGGAAATGTAAGGTTTAGTTTTGAAAGTGACAAAATGTATGTAGGGGAGATATTTTATTCTGATAAGACTTACAGAATTGTTTTGCAGAGAGAAAAAACATCTTTTACATTTGTCAGTTTTCATATCAAACGGAAAAAGTCTGAAGTACAGATTCAAATCTGTAAATCTAGAACATACATCAACTTAAAAAAAAATGACCTAAATCACTGCATGACTATGTCATTAATTCTAAATAAGGCAGGAAAATGACAGCAATAACTGAGAACTCTTAATTAATTAATGAAAGCGAAGTCTGCATTTAAAATCTCTGTTTATTTTATTCAATACACGTTGATAGCTCAGGCGTATGATTCACTGAGGTACTCTTAACTTTTTGTTGGTGTTTTTTTTCCTATAAGTATTCTTTCAATCATGTTTCTTCATTCTGACAAACATATGCTGCTCTCTGGAAATAAAGCTTGCAACAGTTTTATCTGCATGCAGATTCTGGCAGCACTAAAAGATAACAGTAAACACTCCTGCGGGATCACCATTGCTGCTAATAACCAGCGCTAAGCTGTCTCTAATTAGCATAACTAAGAATCTGCTGAATATGAGCGGCGGCTTTTCCTCTGTGTCAGAGGTCTTCAGTCAGAATGAGAGAGATGCAGATACAAGCTGTTTATTAGCAACACTCTTTCCAACAGATGACTCTGCAGGGAAGAAAAAATAAATGCATCAAGATGGAACAAGTGCCAGTTCAGCTGCATTGTTTCCAGCCAGTGAGAGGAATATGCTGTAATGTCTTTACTTGACCTTAGTGTTGTTTAGAGTTCTGACTGGAAGAATTAAACAGCAGCTATTCAGAACTTCAGTAGGTCGCGTTTTTGAAGTGTAAGTGTTAAATATCATTATAATAAGCAAATATGGCGCGTCTTGAACATTTTCCTTGAATAATAGCTTTGGGGGATCATCCTTGAATATTTTATCTTGTATAACTAAAGATTCTTATCAAGGATTTTTGGTCGCCAGTATTCTTACATTGCTGATGGCAACATTAGTCTCAAGCACACACACACACGTTTGTTATATTGTCACTGCTGGAACAAAACCTTGCATCTCCATTTTTGTCATCTTTAATTTTGTACATAATGTGAAAGTACCAGCTGCCATTTGCACTGCGTTAAAATGTAACAGTGAACTGACCAAAAGACGTGGTGTAAAATGAGTTAGAATACAATCTTTTTATTGACTTATCGATTGCTACTTTTCTGGAGATATGAGGTTTTGTCCTGACAGTGGTTAAATATAATTATATGTATTAACATTTATATTTGTCCTGTATTATATATAAGACCATTAAGTATGTCGTTCATTTTTCAGAAAACATATTTCATAAAACACTTCAGCAATCCTCCGCAACTAAATCTAACATTATTCTTTTCAGTAATTAGTGTGTCCACCCTTTATCTTTATTGCAGCTTTCATTATTTTCAGGGGACGTGCTTAAAATTTTCAAAGAGACCTGCAAGCATATTTTTCTACAACTCCAAAGTTCAGTCTTCGAACTTGGTTGCATTTTCTGCAGTAGTCTTTATTACTAATTTAGCTTCATCAATCCATAAAGCCTTACTCCACATCTCTGATGTCCAGTTTTGGTGTTCAAGTGTAAACTTCCTTCCATTTTGCCTAAGGCTTTTTGGCTTCTTGACAGCTACATCCTTACAGAACTTGCTCAAAGATGAAAGCTTTAAGTACTATTTATCTGATGGTGACAGTTTCGGTGATCTAACCGGTGGTACAGTTGTTCAAACTCCCATTTTCTCTGTATCTTTTAACCTTTTTATATGTTTTTCTTTGATGCTCTGTATAATAATAATAATAATAATAATAATAATGTACTACATTAAAACAAACTAAGTCAAGACATTTTTGTCCTCAAAAGTATGAAAACAAATACCACAAACACACACACAGCTCTGCAGGTTCTAAAATGGGACAGGCTATTTGCTCATCTTTGTGTTTTCCTGAGCACAACTGCTTCACTATCCACCTACTCACTGCACAGAAAACTCAGTGAAAATGTTGATCCACTGGCTTTCACATGTTGTACACACCCAGTGGTGGTTAAAAGCATGCGCCGTATTGGACCGAAAAAAACATCCCTCCCTCAAAGTCAGCACTGATGGAGACATTAGAGCTGCCTAATGTAACCCAAACACAGAGAATAATGACACATTTAAAAGCCATTTCAAAGGCATTAAATTGTACAAAACAAATCTGCAACATTGTCCTCAATTCAATGTGCTTTCTATGACCTGTGTTTTTACAGCTAAGCTTTTGTACAATCAACAGCTTACCTCCCTAGACACCTACCCACCGCAAGAGAGCCTGCCAGGAATCTGAGCTCTGCCAAAACAAACCACAAATCCTTCTCAGCTTCTCCTCCGTGTGACTAACCCTATGCTCCCCACCCTTTAAAGCAATGCATGTACATGGAGGGCATGTCAGAATCCAGAGACGTTTCAGTAACCATCCAGCTTTGGAATTAGAGAGTGAGGCCCCATCTGACTGGAAAAGAAATATGGCTGTTTTTCAGACTTGGTAATGTACAGCACTTTCCCGGGTCTATTACAGAGGAGGTAAAGGGAGTTTCCACTTTTCAGATGAAGGGCAGAAAATAGGCCTCCATTATCAGTGGTTTCACTAGATCTGTTTAAAATGCTAGAATACTGTTTCCATACTACATACTTCACTGTGACATGCCTAACCCCTTTAATTATGTCTTTTAATTTGCTCTTCTTATTTAGCAGTGTGATCTCTCAGCACATCTATTTTTAAATGAAGAGAAAGTAGTCTACCATATTAAATAAGCTGTTTATGATGTGGAATCTGGTCTGAACTGCTCGGTTTGTTTAGAGACTGCCACACTGTATCCAACAACAACGGCAGGGTTGGTGCTGATGCAGCATTGCACAGATTCAGCTCTGGCAGGTTTATTGTTACTTTCTTTTGAAATTTGATGTGTGACCAATTGAAGGCCCCACAAGAGTGGGTAGAGTCTTTCTGAAGGCCCCGTAGTTATTAATTGGAATAATCAAATAAAAATTGAAAGGGTTAACTTTCCTTTGGCCTGTAACTCTGTTGTCAGATTAAATAACTTGAAAAACATAAATAAGTTGAAAAATAGTAGAACTGATAAAAAGTAAGTATTTTAGCAATGGCAACAGCACAAGTGTACTATGTCCCTGCTAAAAACTGCACGGCAGAGCAGAGGGCTTGTCTGTGTTTACACTGACCTCCTGTCAGTTATTTAATAAGATCCTCCCCTACATCACAATGCTCCACCTCATCGCCAACTGCTAGGCCTAGAAAACATGGTGAAATCAGCATAAGTACTTTTTTAATATCTCATTTGCAACATGCACAGGCCAATTTGTCCTCATATACATATAACTGACATGAAGCATGGCCTATTCATGCAAATTCATTACCAGTGAGCCAATAAAGCAAAAGTATTCAGCATCTCAGGAGCCAACGATTGTCTGAAGCTTGGGATCCAGCAAGAGATGCACTGCTCCCCTACTGGCCAGAGCTTAAATAGCTTTGTAGTGTTGAAATTACAATGTAATAAACTAATAAAATCAATGGTCTTTTTTGGGTGGTGAGGTGTTGTGATGTGATTGTGTAGTGTGATATATAAGGTTATACTGTGCTAAGTAAGCTATGTTTTGTATTTTAGGGAGGTAGTTTTCTATTAAGAGACCCTTATTACTCCCACAATGAGGAAATTTCACATCCGCATTTAACTCATCCATGAAGTGAAACACCACATACATGCTAATTGCTCAAAGACACCTCAGTCATGTACTGTCAGCTCTGGGGATGGAACTGGCGACGTTCCGGTCACAGGGCCAGTTCCCTAACCTCCAGCCCATGACTGCCACAAGTATTTCAATACTATAAAGCAAAAGTCGGTAAATGGATGTATAGAAGAAGTATTTGTTTAGAAAAGTGCACACAGAAGAAAATAAATACATACATTTTCTGACAAGATTGCTGTGTGTAAAGTTTTTAGAATTATTGTTATTTTCTATTTTTACTGCTATTGCTGAAAATGATTTGAATTGATGTTATGACAACAATTTGATTATTTAACCGCAAATGAGGCTTTTCATTTTAAAATATTACCCTCATATTTACACTCCACCAGATGTGGCAGCCACGTCACCCCATTGCTGCGCTCCCTTCACTGTAGCTTCCTGTAGCTGCGCGCATCAGATTTAAAACCCTAATGCTTGCCTACAAAGCCAAAAATGGACCAGCCCCTACCTACTTGATGGCAATGGTGAAATCTCGAACTGTACCACAAGCCCTTCGAGCTTCGAGTACAGCTCGGCTTGACCCGCCATCCTTCAAGGTGCACGGAAGACGAGCGTCGAGAATGTTCTCTGTACTGGCACCCAGGTGGTGGAATGAACTCCCACTGGCTGTCCGAACAGCAGAGTCTCTTGCTGTCTTCAAACGCAGACTGAAGACTCATCTCTTTACACAGCACTTAAATGAGCACTGAACTATAAGCTGCACTTATTTTATTTATTGTATTGTATCTTATTGTTATTGTATTGCATTGAATGGCACAGAATTCTGCGTTCAACTCTGTTTCTTTTTCTCTTGGTGTTTGCAGTGACATTTGTTTCTAGCAGTATCTGAGCTCAGGACGGTCTTTTTCTCTAAGCTATTGGTAACTAGCAAAGATACTTTCTCTAGATTGACAAAGCACTTCTTGTAGGTCACTCTGGATAAGAGCGTCTGCTAAATGCTGTAAATGTAAATGTGAGTTTTATTGTACTAGTATATCAAAGACGAAATGGATAAATAACAAAAGTCGCAGTGAAATTTGTGTCTACTCATTTTATGATCAGATCTGGCCCTATGCCATTTTCACAAATAAGTGCCATTATGTTTAAAGCTGTTTGAATGGCTGACTTTACACAATGAATCAAGCAAACAAATCTTTATCACTGTCGGGGAATGTACACTGAAAGTAATGCTGTGGATGAACCACCTTTACAGAGATTTATGTAACACTAGTCATTTGCATAAAATTCCAGTGCAGGTAATGAAGCTAACTAGACTAGAAATAATTCAAATTTTCTGTTCCACCTTAAATGTTGCTGTAGAGACAATATTTCACCTGGTACTGATGGTTCAGTGAAAAAACTAACCGGAGCTAGTTACAAAGAAAAACTGTAAAGCAAAGACACACTTGATTATATTTGCAGCAACAAATCAGTGTGAACTAAATGCCAGGTGTTTAGAGGCTTATAGAGGGTCAATATCTTGAGTAATACACCATTAACGAACCCATTATTTGCTCTCTTGTTTGAAATGTTGCGATTCTGTGTTGAGCTGCTAGTGAGCAACAAGGGGGAGATGTCAGTTTGAGAAGCCCCTGCTGTGAAAACCATTAATACAGCTAATCAAAGACAACCATGCCAAGATAAAATTGACAGCACAACTACAGCTTTCAACTCTGGAGAACTGTGATAATAACATATAAACACAATGAAAAACTTCTCTAAATGTTGACTTGTTCGCTCACTATTAAACAAGAAAATGTAGTTCCCTTCTGTTTTGCCAATCATACATACATCCATCAAACTATAATCCATCAATGTTATTCAAGAAAGAAAAAGGCATAGTTCAGCTCCAAAACTGGTGGGAATTTCATGTTATTACTACTGTGAACAAAATAATGTAATTTTACTTAAAGCGTCCCTAATAAAGCATCCACACCACTGCATCATCACTGCACAAACTCTTCCAGGTGGCGAAAGAAAGCTGAAGTTCAACATAAAAATTCTGTAGCTGATTGCATCTAGAGAGAAGAGTGTGACAGTGATTGAGACATGATAAGTGACATAGACAGGAAGGAGAGACTGTGGGACCTCTGGGAGAGGATGAAGAAATATCACTGAGTACATCAACCAAGACTCAACCAACCGCTCTCTGATAGGCTATGCTGAGCCTAGCTGCTTGGCTAACCTCCCTACAGCTCTGTATTTCTGTCTCTCTTCATTCGTTTCTAATCTCTTTCTTGTTCTTTTCGCACTTTGTTCTGCTCTCACCACCACTTCACCATTTCCACCTCATCTTTTCAGCTACTTCTTCCTCATCAGTGGCTCCCTGCTCATTTTCAGTCCTGTCTTCACTTGACTCACACTTGGCTTTTCCTAGATGAGATCCCTCTCTCATGTATGTCTAACTTTTTCTCTCCTTTTTTCTCTCTTGTTCTCTCCCCTACTCTCTCTGGGTTATCCTCAGCCCAAGCGAGCCATAAGGAAAATAGCGTAGCTGCACCCAGGGGAATCAGCCAGTTTGCTGGTATGCCTTTGCTATCATGCAATGCCTGGGTCTCTTGTGGGGTCTTCGGAGGGACTTTTTTATAACATATCTGAGCAAAATTCAGCCGTCCAGATATGTGCCGCTGGGTCTGTCAAACTGGGGTTAAAACCTACCCCAAACTTTCCATTAGCACCCCTCTCTAGCGCACGCCGTCGGGAGGCTGAAGGCTCTGCTGCTCATTCACTGTGCTAAAACATCATCATTAGGGACCTGAGGCTGCAAGCACCAAAATGTAGAAATAAAATTCTCATAAATATGCTTTTTTCTCTTCAAACTTAATACGAAATTTGGACACAATGTTATTGTTGAAAATAGAAAACAGAAACATAGTACCCCAGAGTCATAATTTAAACAATAAATCAATGTTGAATACTAAATTGTTTAACATTTTATGTATTATTGTTATACCAAGGAAACTATTAAACCTCGCATAAGAGCATCACTGAAATTGAACTCTGAATGGCAAATAGAGAACATAGCCCTCTACATTCAAACAGACTGAGTAGATGAGACAGAGCACAACAGAAACAAATAAGCTCCCTCTGTAATATTAATAGCCCTGCGATGGACTGGCGACCTGTCCAGGGTGTATCCTGCCTTCCGCCTGAAGACTGCTGGGATAGGCTCCAGCATCCCCCCGCGACCCTGACGGAGAAGTGGCTTAGAAAATGGATGGATGGATGGATGTAATATTAATAATCAGGAAATGGGCAAATAACCTTCAAATCACCGCCCAGTGAATGCTAAAATACAAGTTAAGCAGCTATTGGTAAATATTGAACGGTGCTAAGGAAAGAAAAAGAGAGCCCTTTATGCTAGCACAAGTGCTAGCTTAGCACACAAATAACTGCTCAACACAACAGTCCAGACGAGGTCTTTCTGCCACTCCAGTATCACTCACACGACCTCAGTCACTCAATCATCCTCTAAACTTGCGTACACTGAACCCGTGTTGTGGTGTATGACACTGTTTTAGTTAGCTCACTAAGCTAATGCTTAGTCTTTGATGCTACCAATGACAGTATAATTGAACAGGACTAGCATAGCTAATGGTACCGAAAAAATGAGCCACCCAGATTTGAGTATTTATCCTCCAATTTTGCAACTGGTACAACAATTGTTACAAATAAGTTAATAAAATAAGATTATATAAATGAATGTGAATGTTAACGTGAATCTTGTTATTAGCTTGGTACTACGCAGTTGATGTAGCTATTCACTGGTGGTTGATGCAGGCTCTCTGTAAATGGTCTACAGTCTGACTTTTTATGGTACATGCAGTTATTCTGTTAGCATTTCTGTGAATAATAAGAGGATTTTTTGTGACTCTTTAAACTCTTTAAAAATGTATTTTTTCTTTTAGTGTTATTGACAAAGTATCAATCAAAGAATTCCACCCCAGGCTGTCAAATCAGAGGCTATATGAGCTGTTTCTTTCTGAAATGCACAGAATATTTTGCAATCCTGCTATCAATTGTTAGGGAGATGTATAAATGGCACTTAAAAGTTAGTGTGAATTGAATTCACTAATTTATAGCAAGAAATATATATTTATGAAATGCAAATTATGCATATTACTTCAAAGCCTTTAGAGTTCTCTTTCTAAACAAAATGCATTTTTGTTTTATTAGTATTATATTAGTATTTTACCTAATGGTTCTCGTTATCAACATTACTCTGGTAACAAAATTTGTAAAATTAATTGTTTTAAGACCAAAAATGACTGAATAATGGGGTTGAAACCTTTAGGGATGAAGTGAGGAACAGGCTTGAAAACAGAGATCACATTCTTCTTTAGGCTAATATTGATGCAATTAAAAACCAGATGAACCAGATGAAAACTTTTATAAAACTTTAATAAAACTTTAATAAAAAATGATTGTTTTAACAGGACATTCCTTGGGAGTGAACCAAATCGTATTATAATGATGGTGTGACTGGAAGATTCCAATGAATATACTTCTTCAAAGCAGGTGAGGTGAGACAGCCCAAACTCACCATATTAAAGATGGATACAGATGAATTAAATAATAATTTTATAATAATGCCATTATTCATTTTAAGTTAAAGTACAGATCTTAACTTTTCACAAAAATAAAAAACAACAATCACTTTATTGTGTTTACAAAGGCAACGGGAAATAAATTGAACTCATGGAAAGTGCCTTCAGTGTTCTAAAAGTACTGATTATATCCATGATATATTCACAGTGTACCATGATGTAGCCACAATAACAATGGCGTCTTCACATTTTCCAACTCTGTCTTTGATTTTCCAAAATCTTACAATAGCTTCACACTTGTTTCAGACTGAAAGGGTACGTCTGTAAAACTATAACTTCTACTGAAAGTTCAGACGCTGCCAGTGAGACTGATAAGACAATGATGGGCAATGACAAGATTAAGAGTTTCCTAAGAGAATATCTGAGAGGTTTTTATTTGCTGAGAAACTGCATCCTTATTCAGGAACCTTCTTGTGAACCTCTCAGTGTTTGTCTTAAGATTCTTCATTAGTTTGTTTCATTGGAAAGCTTTTGTGACTCTGGCTCCTAGTAACATCTTAATTATCTGCTTCTCTCTGCCTCCTCCTTGAATTCAACTACTACCCTCCAGCTGTCCACATGACCTGCTAAAACAGCCTGCGGCAACTGAAACCAGCCTTGAGCAACTATGTGATTTGGGGCAACTTCCATTCAGTCTAAATGATGATTTATGAAGAAGTATTCTCCACTGGTGACCTCTCTTTTTTAACCTCAGACTCTGAAATCGAATTCCATCTTAAATAATCACTGGGATTCTCTGTACCGTAATTGCTCCCACCTTTCTGTGTGTAAGGTGACCTTCGGGGGCTCCACGTTGGGGTTCTCCCACTCAATCTGGGGGCAGTGCATAAAGTAGCAGAGTGTGTAGAGAGCCTCTGGTTCCCAGTGGATGGTTCCACTGCGGTTCTGGTGCACCGGTGTTCCATTGCTGGGGTTCTTGATGTGGAGGGGCTGGAGGTGGTGCATGGCACGGGACACCAGGTCACCTGCAGGGGGCGATATGGTACTTTATAGAGACATACTGCAGATAGGTGTACCTTATTGATCTTTGAGGGATTCATTTTGGTACAGCAACAGATTAATATTGGACAGTATGTACACATATAATTTCCACATAATAAGACATTTACACATACACACTGCAAGATACCTGTGCAAAAACATGACAAAGTGCAGAGGACAATAAAATCTCACTGAAAAATTCAGTGGTATGTAGCATGTGGCTTATTATCAGGGATAGACTGGTCATCAGTACTACCAGGAGAATTCCTGGTGGGCTGTTTTTCCATGTGAACAAAAACATGAATGTACTTAGAAAAAGTGAGAAAACTGCATGTCTGCAAAAGTGGATTTTTTTTACACTAAAATAGTTTCATCACCTCATTAAGAAGCAAAAAAACTGCAACTATTAGCACAATGTACAAAACAAGAAAGCTTCCTCCCTAGCAGCAACACAGATAATATTCAGCTGAGTTGAAAAATGAAAAATTTGTTAAAGGTTTAAAGGTTTAGTGGCTAATTTGCTCATCTTTGGATTCTTAGTGAGTTGGGTTCTAACTAGGAAAGCTAGGGCATAATTAAAGCTAAACTCCATTCGGCATGCAAACAAGATGGGTTGTAGGTTTATTTCAGTCTAAATAAAGTGTAGTTGGTGCCTACTACACAAGTGTAGTTTAGATTTGAAAGGAACTCAGTCCTATTGTTTGTACTGATAAGCTAGGAACATAGTAGCAGGCCGAGAGGAGGTGGAGCTGATAGCAGTTGGCAGAAAAGATCCCCAACAGCATCTCATAAAGCATCTTGGTGGAATAAGTTTATATCTAAAATTGCTTCTGGACATTGTGCCATAGAGTCAGCCCTTTGATGGACCCTCTTAGAATAGAATAGTGACACTGTACACATACATACAGCACCAAGGCTGCAGCTTTGCGTAAGAGAGAGGTTTTATAAAACCTCTGACACCAAGCACTGACTAGGTGATGTATATCGACCCTACAGTGCTAGCACAAACAGACATTAACACAAAGGATGCTCACTGCTGGAAGAGTTGACCTCCAGATGTTAGGAAAGTTAGGAAATCTGCCATGACAATTCATGACAGCATATTACATCTACCTTGACATATCTGAGGCACAGCCATGTCATTCTTGTATAACAGGGTTCACATAAAGCGTTCCCTAACCTTTTCACTGCTTATCATTTTTGCTGTTAAATTCCAGCACATTCTATCTCATTACATGAATCACAGCTTTTGTGCAAAACTATAACATTAAATATTTGGGCCTGATCAACCACGGAAAACAGAGGACTATTAAAAATGTACAGCTCTCTTTTGTCTCTCCCATTCTGTGAGTCTTCCACTGCATTTCTGGAACCTATTCAAAGCCTCAGATCTTAATTGATGAGGCTATTTGTGGTGGATTAGAGGCAGATTGTGTTCTTCTAAAATGAATGGAAACCATTGCAGCATGCATCTGCAGAGCTATTTCAAGGACAAACTATTAACTCTATTGACCAACTTATTTACTTAGCATGCTGGTGCATTGAGTGAGGACAAAAAAAAACCCTGAAATTACTTCTTTGTGAAATCTATGCAGTAAGACGGATGAAAATAAAGTCAATGAGCTGAGGGAACGCACACATATACATAGTATGTGTCTGGAGGGCCAAGTAAATACTTTTTTTTTGGTAACATCAGTGTTCTGGGCATTCACATAGAGCCAGGATAGTTTCACACCCAAAGGCAAGATACATTTAAAAAGTTTTAATGGTTGAAAACTCAATACACTTTCCAAAATGTAGTCAGTAACGTTCCATTTTAATACATAAAATGTATTGTATTCAGAATATATTTAGAAGATATATGTGTAAAAACTTGCAATTGTAATTTTCTCACTGTTTGCCACTGGTATTGACAGTATAAATGTATGTTAATCAAACCTGCAACTAGCATGAGGACAAGTTTTATGACATTTAATGTGGAAACAGAGACAACATGATACAATCAGCAGTGATTGGTTCTCAGACAACCTCAGAACAGCTATGGTTTGGCCACAGACTTAACATGCTTACGCTACCTAAATTAATTTCTTGAGATATACAGGTATGCAGCACACATACTACAGGCCAAGGGTATTGGATAAAAATTCTATAAGGTACTGTTAAAGAAAATTTCATCAAGGCAAAGTCTACAACATCATGTCTAACTTGCATTATGATTCAGTGCCATGTATTGTTTAATTAAGTAGCTTAGTAGTTATATGAACATCTTATGTAGTCAACAACCGCATATCAAATTAAATACAATTCAGTAATATTTCAACAATATTTATTGTCAGTTTTCTCTTTTTAGAGCGCTCCATGTGAAATAATCTGGCTCACTTTCTTCTCTGACTGCTGTGTCTCGCCTCGTCCCTACCCCTGTGTGTGTGTCACTCATTCGAGTGTGCCTTGTAATGCAGAGATCTGATTGGCTGAGTAGTGTCATGTGTGATGTTTACAACGCATGCGATTGGTCTGTGAGTTTCTCTGGCTGCAAAACCGGTACCTTAAAGACTAGAAAAGTTATGCCAATTAAAATAAGACCACCCTGTGGAAATTAAATAATTCTCCATAGCTAATTGGTTATAGATACACATCCACAAGTCCAGAACTACATCTTTAAAACACTTCTGTTGTTTATATACTTATCAAACATTAAAATTAAGCTAAAGTTGAGCTAAATTGTTTGGTAAATATTTGGTAAAGTTTGGTAGTGTTATTATTGTTAGTGACTAAATAGAATGTTTAATTTTTTGTTTCAATACAATTAATTAAGGTAAAGGGTCATTCAAAGTAAAAGGATTGCAGTCTACATTTCAAGTCAGTTACAAGTCCAAAATCTCTGACTTCTGATTGGATCATTCTCCCACTTTTTGCTAACATCATCAATCCAGAAAATGTAAATAAATAAAAGGGCCCTTGTCCTGGAAAACTCAATTCCCTTTTTTTGAAATAAAAAAAAGTTTGATGTTGTGTGTAAAAATTGGGAAAGTTTCAAAACATATCATTCTTTCCCCAGTCCATATAGTCAATGTTTGAAAATGAATCTGTAAAAACAGGCTGTTTTGAATTCACTGTTTTTGTGATGTCATGAAGACTTGTTTACTAGTTTAATGCTGCCCATTCACACTGAAGTTAAAAGAAATGCTTTTGAACTGATTTTTGACTGGCTTTTTGGCACACAGCAGCAAATCAAAACAAAGCTACTAAGTGCCTTTTTGGCACCATACAGGGCAGCCAATCAGAACAAAGCTCATTTACTGATATCAATCCTATAGGAGCAGCAACAAAAACAGCCTGTATACGGCCACACGTCACAAATAGAGGACAGTAAAATGAAATACAAGAAATATGCAAGGTATGAATGAATGAATTAATTAATAAATGAATAAATATTATTATTATTACTATATACAATTCACCATATTCCAATAACAAAATCTGGCATATTTGACTATACAGTTGACAGCATTGTAATTTTCATTTACTGACACGTATGTAACATCACACTTATCACTCATGAACATGTCCACTACTGAGGAACCTGTTCTGTTCAATTATTCTTCAAAAGAGTTTAGTATCACTGAGATAAATAACTGCCTCTTTGTGTTGATTCATCTGTCTACTCAGGCTTTAGAAAGAACTTCAGTGTTTGTGAAAAAAGACTTTAGTTCACTTCCATCTAAAGTGTGTTAGATGCACAATTTTGAAATAGCACATAAGCATGAGTAGAGTTTATTTTAAAGGCTGTATGTTTTTTATTTAGTGAGAAATAAAAACTAAAAGCATTTGCTAAAAACTGTAGTGAGTGTATTATGAATACTACCTTTACAAAACACAACATGGACTAAATACAGATACTTCATTGCTGTATTCTGAATATGTATTCTCAATTCCCAACAGAGTAACCTTTTCATCCCAGCCTTGCACACAGACACTACATACAAACAGCAGCACGCTACAACACTGTGCAGTGCATTTATTGGAAGATGTGATCTTATCAGCAATGTGTCTTCCGTTTCAATTTTGAAAGAAGTCTTTGTAAGTCTTTACAGCATGGGCCTATACAGATTAAAATCTCCCTGCATATCTTGTCACAGACAAGGTTCTTCAGCAACTGTCTTGGATGTTCAACTTGAACCCATGAAATTGTGCAAACAGCTATTAAATAATTCTTAGCCAGGCTTACACATATCACATTCCTGGCATTCCTGACTTCATGAACATTTAAACATCCACATCTCTGCACCATGCAGATAAGGCTGGTCAGCAGGGAGGGAGGAAAATCTCTGCACCTGTCCAGATGGACTCAAGGAAATCTTTCAAGCATTGCCAACTACTACAAGCTAACCTTCACTTGGTTTCAATGGTATATATGGAAACAGAAGATCAACATAAAACTCTTCTGCTTCTGTTCGTCTCTGGTCCATCGCAAGGAAGCCAATATGCAAACTTGGGTAGGAAAGGAATTAAAGTAATAGATAAAATCAAGATACAAGTATTCCACAAACGTAACTGGATTCCAGATACATTACAAGTTACTTGCAGAATTACATTATCATACCAAACACAATTTTTTGGATGGTGAAAATACAAAACTGTTGTGAACTTTCACAATGCAAACTCACTCCACAAACCTTTATTGTCTCTTTGGTTGGCATAGCAACAGCCAAGTTAAACAGACAGTTGTGTCTCAACCGGTAACAAGTGTCAAAAGGTTTACCCGCTGCCTCACCACATGTGGTGTTCATTTCCAAAAGCAGCTCAAACTGGGCAACAGACATCCAAGCTATCTGTGAAAACACTCCTTAATGAGGGGGTCAAACTGTCCATGCTGCTTCTGCTTTCCAAAAATAGAAAGTAGGAACCTTTTTACCCTTTTCTTTTTGATACCTTATCACTTGAAGACATTCTACCTTTTAGAATGACTGAACAAGACTGAAGAAGCACAGCAAGAAGTCACGAAACATTTGAAAAGACAGCTGCTCCTTGATTTATGCAGATTCAAAGTTTCACAGTCATTTTACTTTTTAAGCTTTGCCATGTGTTAATAAAGTTTTTTTTTTATACAAAATGAAAGAATGGGATTAATTGTGCTCTGGCAGTTATTGTTTGCAGCATATAGAACAAGACAACCTTTACAGAGCTCAGATCAATTGCTACATATTAAATCCTTCTAAAGTAATTCCAAACTATTCTGTCATCTTGGTATCTAGCAAAGTTTCAAGCTTAAGTTTATATTAACTGTCGTGTGTATTAAAGACAACAAATACAAACGATTGCTGTGGCAATCACTTTTGTAAAGGATTACACAACAAATTACACACAACAGCCCTTATTCATCAAGGATACATAGTTAAATCTGATCATAAAATAAGTGCATAAAATAATTTTACTAGCACTTTTGTTATTGATCAATTTCGTCTTAGGCAAATCTAAAAAACAACAATAACAACAACAACAACAACAATAATAATAATTATAATAATAACATTAATATTTTGTGCACATGGCAATCCAGTGCAAAAGAGGATGTATATATTGATATAAACACATTGATATAAACAAAGGCTGCAATGATTACATGTTCTAAAGACATTACATTGTGCAATACTACACTGTTTCAGTGTTATTTTAGGAAAATAATCACACTACATAATCACATCATTCTATTATCTTAAAAAAAGAAGCCATTTTGTTTATTTCCCATTTTATTCTTTCCAGTTGTCATAATGTTATCGCTACAAAGTCAGTTGGGGGGGACAGTGACCTCAAACTCAGCCTACAAGCACAGCCATTGACTCATGAGGTGCTAAATACTGACTTTTTATTGGCTTCCTGCTGAAGGCTCTGCATGAATTAGGGCATGCTTCAAATACAGGACATGTTAATGACGTGATTTCATGCAGTGCAACTGATCCATCATTTGTGCTCAAATCTCCACTTGCATGTTGTACAAAAAATGTATCAAGCAGACAAAGAGAAGTTCATATCATATCAAAGGTAGTTAAATGTGTGCTCTTTTTTACACAACTTTGCTGAATAATGGCCTTTATAACACGCACTAATGTACATTCACATCACTTATTACAATTTCAAGAGACCTCAATTGTTCAACACCCTGACTGCCTGAGGAAAGGAGCTCGTACTAAAATGGGTGATATGAGATTTAATGATGCGGCAGTGTTTTTTAGAGGAAAGAAGAGAGAAAAAGGCATGAGTGTGATGGGTAATCTTTATTTGTACTCTGAGAGGCCACACTTTTCATGGTGCAGTGATAAAAATGTATGTGTTTTGGTTGCATAACAAAACTTTTTACCTCTGCTGTGCTTGGATGCGGTTGATGTTAAGTCAGGTTGTCTGTGATGTGTAAACCAAGGAATTTAAAGTGAGTTTACATAGACACTTTTGCATTTCAGGTTGATGGAGGTGGTGTAATGGTGCAGAGAATGTTTTCTTGGCACACCTGTTAATGGACCTGCTAATACCAATCAATCATTGCTGGATTGCCTGACTCTATTTGAGTATTGTTCCTGATCATTTGCATCACGTCATGGGCACAATTTAGCCATCTTCTAAACCCCACTTCCAGCATGATGATGCAACATGTCACAAAACAAATATTACCTCAATTAAGACAACGTATTCAGGGTTCTTTAGTGGTGTTCCCACTCACCAGATCTGAATGCAAGTGAACACTTTTGGGATGTGGTAGAACAGAAGATTCACGGCATGGAAGTGCACCTAAAAATCTACATAAACTGCATGATGCAATCATGTCAACATGGACCAGAATATCAAAACACTGTTTCCATCTTGTGGAATCCATGCCATGAAGAACTGAGGCATTTTGAGAACAAAGGGAGGCCCTCCCCAGTATTAGTGTAGCGTTCCTAGTAAAATGCTAGGTGAGTGTAATTATTATTTAGATTATGTTACAAGTACATTTTTTAAAAGGTAGTCAGTAATCTGTACCAGAATACATTTTTGATCTATGCTAACATGTAATCAATACATTCTAAAACATAAATAGAATATATTGTTTTCAATATATTGAAAACAATATATTAAATGTTACATTTTGTGTATGGGAACAAACTCCCCCAGCAAGCCTGAGGAAACATTGGGTTTTCACATGATGGTGTGTCTGGTGTTGTAAATTCTGCTTTACGCTGAAATTCCACTGACTTCAAGCTACACCAAGGAGCAAATAAAAAGTGTTTGCAGCAGTGCACCAGGCTGGAGTGTAAAGTCTGTTGTCTGCTGTTATTTAAACGTCCATGCTTGAAACATTCAGTGCACAACAAGAAACCATCCATTCATTTCCAACACTCCTATTCCAGGCCTGAAGCACACACATAGAAAGCTGAGTATTTCTACTGTGGAAAAAAAGTAGTTTCTAAAGGGTAATGAAAGTTCACTTTATCTTCATTCCAGCCTGTTTGACAGCTACCTCAAACTTTGTTCTGATTGTACATCTTAATCCAATTTGTTCCTCACACATCATATTGGAATTGGTCCAAAGTTATACATGATCACTCCTGTGTGGGGCCTACAGGATATTTGACTGAAGGAAGCATGGTGGAACAGCCTGCACATTGGTGGGTGTCAAAATACCACTGAATGACCAGTGCAGTGTCAAACCCTGAACTCATTACTCCTGCAGGGATCAGCAGAAAATCAATGGCCTTTTCTCTAGGGACAAACACAGCAACCTAAAAAACAACCCTGTCCTATCAGACAAGCTAGAAAACATTTCAAGCTGTACTACGAGGAAAGAATTACTCTACATGGACAAAAGTATGTAGACACACGAAATTCAAATCCTTATATGCTTTATGAATATCTTATTTCAAAACCAAGGATATTAACCTGGAGTTCTGTTCATCCTTGGGAACATTAGGGAGGTCGGGCACTGAAATTGGGTGGTATATGGCTTGCAGTCTATTGCAGTATATTGCTTGTGGTTGAGGTTAGGACTGAGGTGCACACAAGACCTCTTGACCAAACTCAGCATAGTATTTCTTTATGCGCCTTGCTGTGTGTACGGGGTGTCCTATAACATCACTTTTCCCTTCACTGGAGCTAAGGGGTTCAGCTCAAACCATGACAAACAGCCCCAGACCATTACACCACTTTAACCAGACTTTACCCTTCCCATATAGTGCAATTAAGCAGGTAGCATCATCCTGCATCCACCAAACCCAGAATCATACATCAGATTGCCCAATAAGAAGAGTAATTCATCACTTCAGAGACAGAGTTTGTACTGTTCCAATGGCAATGTGCCTTACACCACTCAAGCCAACTCTGTGTATTGTGCATGGTGATGTGAGGTTTGTATGAAGCTCCCAACAAGCAGATATTTTGCCAATTATACTTTCAGCAGTAAGAATTCAGTAGGATGTATTGAAGAACAGGTGATCTTGAACAGGTGTGCCACATGCTTGAGCACTCTGCAGTCCAATCCTGCAAGACTGTGTGAGTCGCTACTTCATAGCTAAGCTAGTGATGCACATTATTAAGTACTGTAAGTGCTATTAACTCATAATATTTAAAAACATGCAACTCTAAAAGGGCAGACAATTGAAGAATTGATTTGTGGGTATACTATGACATGTTCAAAGTCTTAGAGCTTTTTAGTGCGATCCATTCTATTGCCTGTGCTTGTCTATGGATATTGCATGGCTGCATTCTTGATTTTACACACCTGTTAGCAATGATTTTGCCTAAAACAGGCAAACCTACTAATTAGAAGAAATAGAGTGTCCACAAACATTTGGTGACGGAGTGTACAAATTTCTCGATTGCCAGTAACTGACTAAATCAACTGGGTGACTTAATTTCATTATGTTCATTATGTTAAACACAAGATCCATACCGCTGAATGCTCATTTACACATAATTCCCTCCTTTCCAAGAACAACAGAACAGCTCTAAATTAAGTGTGCCATTGTAATGTGCATAGTGAGAAGTTGCTCATTAAGAGAAACACGTAGAAGACAGCAGGGATATTCTGCAGAGTAGTGGGTAGATAAGAGCCCTGTTCAAGCACCCTAAAGCATTAGGACTGGGCTGTGATGCTAGCACACTTGAAAATGGATTTGAATAAATATAGGCCAGTTGTATGTATAGGTGCACTGCAGAATGTGCCTTGATGCAACCACAATATGCAACCTCAACGCATTTGAAATTAATATTCAGTTTATTGTTGGTTGCAGCTAATCATGTAAACCACTTGCAAAACCACCTACGAACTGCATCTTTCTAAGGTATAGGGTTTAAAATGTGCAACAAACTCCTGAAACAACAAGCATAAGACAAAAGATAAAATCAGAGTTATGAAGAAATACTAGTGTTAATAAACGACGTTCTGTCCTATCAAAGCATTTCGAAGTGATGTAACAGTACTCTAGCTAAGAAAATATAATTTATGAAACAATATCACAGACTACGAATGCATATTGTGGCACACTTTGTGGTGTCTGCTGCCTATTTAAATATTGAGAGTTAAAATGATGTCATTTTACTGCTAAATATCCTTTCAGCTCATGTTCGGAGCTCAAGCGTTTGTCCAGCTGGCATGACTGCTGCCATTATTAAATTTCCTCTCACATGATATACATATGCATTTTGCATTTTCCATGCACATGGCCAATAACCACAAATTTAGGCTCATTTCATATATAGTACATGAGCAGAACGAGTCCAAATTGAGCCTAAAACTGGCACAAAAGACTTAAGACATTAGGCCAATAAGGCACTGGGTGTCTTTGTTGTACAATTATAAACAGGAAAAATGTATTTAATTCATTGTCTTCTAAGACATTAGTTGCTAGAGCTCATCCTCTTTCAGAGGAGATCTCAGAGCTTTTTTTCTGAAAGGAGGCCAGCTTTTTGGCCATGATTCATTCTTCAAATTGCTCCAATTACAGTTCTACAAATCTTCCTCCCCACTGCCATTTCCCCTCACACTGCCTTTTCCCCTCCTGCAGGACCAGCCGGGCTAAATGATAGATTCCCAACATAGCCTTTTCTAACTTTAATTGTTCTTGTGGCTGGTGTCGTTTTGGGGGGTGGGGTGGCATAAAGTATTCTAGCTCCTTGACACTTTGCAATAATTATGCTCCACACGTTCCCGAGCGGCCTCTCTCTGCATACCTACATTAATCACCAGGAATGACTCGGTGGATCTCCCCCTCTCTCCCTCTCCCTGTGCAAAACGCAGTAATAGTAGGTGTAATTATGGGGCACAGATCACACGCCGTCGAATATGACACCTGAGGGGTGCCCTTGTAAGGCAATGCGTTCAGCAGCTTGTGAGCCAGGAGACCTGATATTTCAGGGTTTTCCAGTGTATAAAGGAGTTATGATATAACTGAAGTCTGGGAGACAGACCACACAAACTCACATGTACACTTAAATAGGATAGCTTGTATCTACAAAAATGATTGGGTTCACTCATTATATAGGTGCACTTTCTAGTTCTCTGCAATACAGAGTAATGTAGTCTGTTTCTCTGCATTTGTAAACCCCTATTTACACCATTCATCATAAGGACCACCACATGAGTAGATATTGTCTGGGTGTGACACTCACATGGTAGTAGCATATTATTGTGTTTTGGTAGAAGTGAATCAAACATGGCAGCTAGACAACTAGACAATGGCTAAAATAAACTACTTTACATCTGCAAGGTGGAACAAGGTAGGTGTGTCTAATAGAGTGGACAGTGGGTGTATATGGTTTTTAAAAACTCCAGAAACACTGCTTTGTGTGATCCACTCATACCAACACAACACAACCTAATATGACACCACCTTTCCAACAACCCAGTGTCACTGCAAAACTGCCAAACATATTTAACTCTGAACTTGTTCTAAGCCTTGCTATCACACTTTGTTTTTTTCCCAGCCTCCACTTTGGAACTCCTGTTACAGCTGCCCTGGTTTGTAAACTCTTAGTGCCCTCTTAGAGTCATCCTCTTGGCATAACAGACTGGACTGAGATATGAGTTCAGAAGGTCTGTCAGTTCTACTTTGCAAATAGTTTGACCCAATCATATCATCACACCTGTATGCCAACATCAACCCCACTGACAATAAGACTTTAAGATGTCACTGGTGGTTGTTTCAGTGCTGCAATGCTCTAACACTCTTCATTCTTCAGCCCCAGCCCTTTACTACTGTAATCTCAACCTCTCACCCCTCATCCCATTCCAATCCCCTCCTTATCCCATCCCAACCCCTTCTTCATCCCATCCAAATCCCTTCTTCATCCATTCTTAATGCCCTCTCCAGCTCGACCACATCACTTTTCATACCAAACCATTCCTTGCTCAACCTGTTCTCTCATAACTGAATCTCATTCCTGGACTTCCTGCTCTGCTGCTTTCAGCATCTTCATGTTGGCTTCTCACTGCCCTATCTATTGGTGTCTGTGTTGCGGATTTGCCTCTTTTTGGCCCGTTGTATTGCCTCTGTTGACCCTAAAGTCTATCAAACTTCTTGTTAATGTGGTAGTTATAACCTATCATTGCCCCCCATACTTTGGGGGCATGAATAGACAGGCACTAATTTTTAACTGCTGCAGTAAATGAGCAGCCATGCACATCAATTCTCATGACACTCATTAGGTTCAGACCAGCTCCCTCTGAATCTCATCGGGAACTCCCAGAACTCACATTCAACTTTTCAAGCGTTATCACACACACCACAGTAATATACAGTTGCAATCTCAAGATGCAAACTTAACACCAAGAAAACTCAGCAGCAGTTGCCATAAACATCTGGTGCATTTGAGGGTATGGCCTTCTGGCAAAAAAAACAAAAAAACAAAACAAAACAGAAGCCACCCATGACTCTAGCCCAAGTTTGCCCCGCTCTAAAGTTTTGCATTCTCTCCTTAAACCAGGATTAATCAGCTTTCAGAACACCCATAAAATTAGGGTGTTATGCATGACTGTTGGAGAAAGTAATTAGATGAGGGTCTATTTGCAATAAAATAAAAATCCTATACATTTGTACTATTTGTGTTAATTCCTCACATGAAAAGAAATACAAAAGAGTTTGCATGTATCTGAATGTGTTGATATACTGTTGGAAATAAAGGCACTATACAAGTACATTTTTCGTTCATCAAGGAACAAGCAATGTAATTATGCCCTCAAAGATACAGCAGAGGTTTTCTAGGCCCAACTATGTATCTTAAATAAGTTTTTCCTGGGGAACGTTACACATTTGTACCTTATAAACTAATATTTAAAAAAGAACAACAGAACAAAAAAGCCTGGAGACAAAAAACTTCAAAAATATAACGGCAATGGATTATGGTAAAATTACATTCCTTAACTAAAGGTAGTGAAGACGTACCCCTGAGGGTACCACCACAGTGACAAGAGGGGTACCACCCAAGTAACAGTTAAGTGACTTGTCTTGGAATCAACAAAGGTGGTCATGACTACAGTCCTATTATTCCACACTCACAAATTGTGCTTCCTAAAAGAGGTGAAAGTACCCCTCAGTGAGATCCCTCTGTACGATAAAAACATCCTTTGAGTAATTTCCACACAGCTCCTAAATGCAGCTGGATGTGTAGTAAAAAGGTATTTCCACAGAAATGCTCTATGCAAATTGAAGCAACCTGGTTTTGTTCACAATTATTTTGTTAACAGTACATTCAGTCTCTTTTCCTCTCTCTTTCGAAAGCACACTGAGTTTTCAAGGTTGAGCATATTCTTAACCAGATGCTGAGCAATGCTCCTCTTCATCAAGTGAAGACATATGAAAAACATAAGTAATAGTTACAGTATGCTGTTAAGGAAAAGAATGGAAGAGAACCTTGTCATCATGACAAAGTCTGCTCATTATGTTATCGATAGTAAATGAGGGTGAATTATTAATTTATTTCAAATGGTTGCAAAGCATATAGCGGTTCTGGCAGACCTTCTTGTGTCAGTGATAACACCTATTCATGCTCTAGTGGTTTTCCTTTTCCCTCCTGGTAGCCTTGCAGAAGATCTTTAATGTGTAGTTATAAATCAAGAAGGTGCAGAAACTCCAATCTCAATCAGCAGAAGATTAGGTGTAGTTTATTTGCTGCAGTGAGCTCAGTCAATACTAGTCTGCAGTCTGAGACACAACACTGCAGTGGGTAATCATGTAGGAAAAAGAAGGTGGGGGTTTCCAAGGCATAGCATCACACATCATGACCACAGTATTCATCAGACACTGTTACCATAAGGACACTGAATATGGCAGCTTCACATTCATATGAAAATATGTCAAAAATACAGCGTCACGATATCTGACGATACTTCATTTTACACATGAGTGGAATTAATAAAATGAGATGACGTCATAATGGGCTGATATCCAATCAGTCACTTGTTATCATGCAGTTTAATCAATGCCTATTCACTGATTGTTGCTGTTTACTAAGCCTCGGCTGTAGGGAGATGTTTAAACAATAGAACACTCGAGGTCATGTGTCATTGCAAAATCACCTCATGGCTGTGATTTGGTCGCAGAGCATCACAGCCGTGATGTTATAGCAATAACATATGACCTTGAGTGTTCTATTGCTTTTATACAACAGATAAATAAGGTAATAAATAAATAGACTGGGCCGTGAACGTGTAATTTAACGTTTTAATGTTTGCATTTCCTTCCGTCAAATTATAATTCCTAACAAGCAGCTCGTTGCTACGTCAGAGTAATGAGCTCCGCCCACTCGCTGCACAGCTGGCAGTTCGTTCTCCAGCTTCTTACACAGACCAAGTGACAATTTGGGATTTAGTGTAGTCTCATCTTCAGAATCTGACTAAATCGCCTGTGGGTCAAATGTAATTTTAAAAGTATCTGTTTCTGTTTGTGCAGAAAGTAAGAAGTAAATCTGTTCAAAGAGCATCTCCTATCAAAGTTGTTGCTTAGCAACAGCATCTCAGCGGAGTGGTACAGTGTTTACAGTTTACAGTGAAAAACCCATGATGTTATGGTGAAATAAAAGCACAGAATGCTTCTCAATCAATAAGCTTGTGTGGCCAGAACTCACTGTTATATAAAATAGGATATCAATGATTATGACAAGTAAACTGATGACAATTAGAATGCTTCAAAGGAGATCATCCCATTGTTGGAATAGAGAACCTAGAGAGGACTATATAATATTATGTAATGCATATATTCAATGCTGTATTTCCTTTTACTGTTAAAACAATTTATTTCTGTGGGCACTGCTACAGTAGAGCCAACGTCCCACTGTCTCTGCTGTGGGTTTCCATAGAGTGTGACATACTGTCTGAGGAAAATTTTTCCATTTTCGTTGTAAAACTATGAAAATATAATACTGTTTTCCCACACTGTAAAAAATGGCTCATCAGTTTAACCTAAAAAAGTATCTCATGTGGTAACAAGTAAATTAGCTATTTTTATTTGACCTAAATAGATACTTTCAATGAACAATTCTTTCAATGTAATTTTTTTGATTAAAACATAGTTCAACTGCTTGTTACCACATGAAGTATGTTTTTTTAGGTTGAATCTGACAAGCCATTCTTTACAAGGCATAAGCATCTAGAGCTGAATTCCAGAGCACCTCAGCTATAATGAGAGAAATAACATCATGATGATTTTATTTCATTTATTTATTTATTTGGTAATACTTTATTCGGAGTGTTCATTTGTAGATGATAAACTCTTAACAGTGTATTAGTAACACATTAACAACATATCAGTGAAGTAGCAATAGTGAAGCATCTGAACACACTGAAGTAAATATCCTGGCCCTAAGCCTAACCCTAACCCCAACCTCAGCCCAAAACCTAATCCTAACCCTAACCCCAACCTCAACCCAAAACCTCATCCTAACCCTCATATGATTTTGACATGTCACAGAGAGTCTGTTGAGTATTTGTTGCATCTAAAATACCACTGAAAATAAAGTGCCACTGTTTATTTATGAATATAAACATTTATTCATTTATGAATATAACACACATGGATGTGGATTTGGAATGCTGTAACCACAAACTGGGAGTTTTAATGTAGTTATTAGAACTTCCATTGATGAGCTCACAGTGCAGAAATACAGATACTTGTTCTGTTAATTTGATATTTGAATATCAATTTACTCCTAATTTTAAGGCAGTCTGAACACTATGCACATCATCAGGAGAAGAAACACCAACACAATTCTGCAGTAACAACTTTCACAATAAGAAGTGATATAATGAATAATCCCAGCTATTTAACAAGCCAATATCATAATAATTCATTATAGATATTGCCTTGGTCTATTCTTTACAGGCTTTCCATCAATGGCCCATGTTTTATTTTTATAGTATGTGCTTTTATCTATGTTTCAAAAATAATGACAACACATGTGATGTCCTTAGGGAAGCATTTTGTACTTAATTTAATATTAAATGTGATAACATTAGGTCATACTGCCCACCTGAATTTGTAAGATGTAGGCCAGGGTTTTCAATATACGCTATTCTGTAATGGCTTTTTCTGAAGTGAAAAAATGTATGGAACTGGCTAAGGTGGAGCTCCAGCATGGCTCTGCACCCATACTGAAACCACATGGGTCTTACTGTATGGTGTGTCGTAGGCTGGAGCTTCAAAGAAGTCCCAAAGGACAAACTCAAAGCAGAAAGCCTCACAGGAATACCCTTTCCTTCCCTCACTGGCCTTTCATCAGATCAGTGGTGTGAAGGAAGCCGGGACTCTTTGAAGATGTTATCAGAGGTGTCCTCTGATGACAATTACTCTGCCGTGCAGTGGGGGACAAATACAATCAACCTATATGCCACCATCCCTTCAAATATTTACAGGCCACAGATATCCACAATACTGCAAGCTCAGATCATATTGCAAGCTAGAGAGTTAAATTAATTATTATTATTAATTAAATTTGTAAAATATTTTTCAGTATTCAGTTTGTCCACCCTTATAATAACAATAATAATAACAATAATAATAATAATAATAATAATAATACATTCATTTTATTTAGTGCCTTTCACATACCCAAGGAAGCTTTACATCATCAACTTAGGGGGGAAAAAAAATCACACTACAGAGAGGAAAAAAATATATACATATACACTCACCAGCCACTTTATTAGGTACACCTTGCTAGTAAAAGGTTGGACCCCCTTTTGCCTTCAGAACTGCCTTAATTCTTCGTGGCACACTTTCAACAAGGTGTTGGAAACATTCCTCAAAAGAATTTGGTCCATATTAACATGATAGCATCACGCAGTTGCTGCAGATTTGTCGGCTGCACATCTATAATGTGAATCTCCTGTTCCACCACATTCCAAAGGTGCTGTGTTGGATTGAGATCTGGTGACTGTGGAGGCCACTGGAGTACAGTGAACTCATTGTCATGTTCAAGAAACCAATTTGAGATGATATGAGCTTTGTGACATGGTGCATTATCCTGCTGGAAGTAGCCATCAGAAGATGGGTACACTGTGGTCATAAAGGGATGGACATTGTCAGCAACAATACTCATGTAGGCTGCTGTCACGACTGGCTTCTCCCACTCCTCTATGCGCTTTTCTGTTTACTTTCTGGTCGTCCACCTGTCCCTTTGTTTTGATTCTTTGATGTCCTGCCCCTTGTTCCGCTACTCTGCCCCTGATTGTTTCCACCTGTCCCTCGTCATCCCTCTGATATATAAGCCCCGTGTTTGCCCTGGTCTGTGTTGGTCT
The DNA here is from genome assembly GCF_015220715.1 of Pygocentrus nattereri. NCBI lineage: Eukaryota > Metazoa > Chordata > Actinopteri > Characiformes > Serrasalmidae > Pygocentrus > Pygocentrus nattereri. The sequence goes on from NC_051211.1 coordinate 44,473,888, forward strand.
TTGTTTGACGTGATGTCTGCATGTTTGATTGTGTTGGAAATGCTTGATGTGTATGTAGAGTTGGAAGTGTTTATATTTCTGTTCTGTGTTTCTATTTCATCATGTCTGTCCCTCATTCGATCCGTGTTGGCTCTATGAAACTGGACCGTTTCGATTACGACCCTGGATTTGCCCAGAATAAATCTCGCTTACCTCAGCGCATGCACCGCCTCATTGCACCACGTTACAGAAAGACCAACCTATCGAGGACGCAGCAAGAAAGCGAGATTCTGGTTTGTGGCTGTTCCGAGACTCTGGCTGTTTCTACGCAGCCCGAGTTACCCGTGTCCCAATGCCTCCAAGCCAGAGAAAGCAAATCCCCTGGCGCTGAGGGGACACGAGTGTCTCGTCGGTCCCGTAGGAAGGCGAAGGACCATCCCGTCTTCGATTTGGACTATGAGAACTCAAGGTAAGTGCCTATGATCTGCCTGTCTCGAGCAATGTTGCAGGGAGGAGCAACCTGCAGCGCAAGATGTGGTCAGACAAAAGGAACATTCAGAAAACCCATTTTACGATACTCGGCTCGTTCTCAAGCGTCCCTGTGAGCTTCCCATAGCTCGAACGAGCTTTGGGAGCGGTTGAGTGGGTTCTGTTTCTGTGTGTTCTTCCAGGTTGGAGCAGCAGTTCACTGCCTGAGTTCCTGATCCCGGGGCCGCACCCCCATGGTACGCCTGATCCTGTGTCCGCATCCCACGGCAAGCCTGATCCCGTGGCCGCATCCCGTGGCAAGTCTGTTCCCGTGGAGGCTACCCGCAGCTTGATGTGTATGTAGAGTTGGAAGTGTTTGGATTTCTGTTCTGTGTTTCTATTTCGTCATGTCTGTCCCCCATTTGATCCGTGTTTCAACCATGACCCTGGATTTGACCAGAATAAATCTCACTTATCTCAGCGCATACGTCCGCCTCAGCGCTCCACATTACAGCTGTGGCATTTAAACAATGATGGATTGGTACTAAGGGGCCCAAAGTGTGCCAAGAAAATATCCCCCACACCATTACACCACCACCACCAGCCTGAACTGTTGATACAATGCAGGATGGATCCATGCTTTCATGTTTTCGCCAAATTCTGACCCTACCATCTGATTGTTGCAGCTGAAATTGTGACTCGTCAGACCAGGCAACATTTTTCCAATCTTCTATTGTCTAATTTCGGTGAGCCCGTGTGAATTGTAGTCTCAGTTTCCTGTTCTTAGCTGACAGGAGTGGCACATGATGTGGTCTTCTGCTGCTGTAGCCCATCTACTTCAAGGTTCAACATGTTGTGCATTCAGAAATGGTATTCTGCATTCCTTGGTTGTAACAAGTGGTTATTTGAATTACTGTTGCCTTCCTATCATTTCAAACCATTCTGCCCATTCTCCTCTGACCTCTCACATTAACAAGGCATTTTGTCCACACAACTGCCGCTCACTTTTTCTTTTTCGGACCACTCTCTGTCAACCCTAGAGAGGGTTATGGGTGAAAACCAGCCCGCCTGGCACCAACAACCATGCCACAGTCAAAGTCATGTAAATCACCTTTCTTCCCCATTATGATGGTCGGTTTGCACTTCAGCAAGTTTTCTTGACCACCTCTACATGCCTGAATGCATTGAGTTGCGGCCATGTGATTGGCTGATTAACTATTTGTGTTAACAAGCAATTGAGCAGGTGTACCTAATAAAGTGGCCCGTGTGTGTGTATGTATATAGGATCTCTTGCTATTGTTATTACTAATTGATATATAAATAAAGAATATTACTTTTGTTATTATTATAGTATTATGGTTATTATTTCATGGTAATATCTATTGTGAGCATTGTGTACCTAATAAATTGACACACAGGTTTCCAGTTGCATCTTGGCATGTCTATCTGACATCTCCTTATGGACAGCAGCTCACCACGTGAAGCTCAATCCTAGCAAGATTGAGCTGATATTCATCCCTGCAACTAGAGGTCCTCATCATGATCTTGCCATCTCATTCAAGAACTCTGATTGTTCCGTCTGTAGAGGCAAGAAGTCTTGGTGTGACTCTGGAAGGCGAGTTATTGTTCTTGACTCACATCGCAAGCCTAACTCGGTCATTCAGATTTCTCCTGTACAACATCTGTAGGATCTGACCCTTCATCACCTGAGAGGCTGCCCAGGTGCTAGTGCAGTCTCTTGTCATCTCAAGGCTTGTCTACTGCAACTCGCTCTTGGCTGGTCTTCCCATGCAGGACATCAAGCCTCTGTACCTCATCCAGAATGCGGCAGCCCGGCTTGTCTTCAATCTGCCCAACTTCAACCATGTCACCCCACTGCTGCGCTCCTGTAGCTTCCTGTAGCTGCACGCATCAGATTTAAAACCCTAATGCTTGCCAACAAAGCCAAAAATGGACCAGCCCCTATCCACTTGATGGCAATGGTGAAATCTCAAATTGTACAACGAGCCCTTTGAGCTTCGAGTACAGCTCGGCTTGACCCACCATCCTTCAAGGCGCGTTGAAGACAAGCGTCGAGTCTGTTCTCTGTACTGGCACCCAAGTGGTGGAATGGCTATCTAGCAGAGTCTCTTACTGTCCTCAAATGCAGACTGAAGACACATCTCTTTACACAACACTTAAATGAGCATTGAATTAAGTATTGTTTGCAATATATTGTGCTGCACTTATATATTATATTTTATTGTATTGCACTGTGTATTGTAGTTTACTTTATTGTTGAATGCACTGTGTATTGTAGTTTTCTATATTGTATTGCATTGTATTGTACGGCACAGAGTTCTGTGTTCAACTCTGTTCCTTTTTTCTGGGTATCTACAGTGACTTTTGTTTCTGGACTATCTTTTTCCCTAACCTATTGGTAACTAGCAAAGATGCTTTCTCTAGATAGACAAAGATCTTCTCGTAAGTCGCTCTGGATAAGAGTGTCTGCTAAGTGCTGTAAATGTAAATGTAAACAATGTTTGGGCTCCAGCACCCCCTCGCGACCCTGAGGGAGAATCGGCTTAGACAATGTGTGTGTGTATAATATGTGAATATTTCATGAATGGACCAATACATTCAAAAGTAAAAGTGGACACAATTTACTTGTTAATTTCATTAACAAACATACTATACAAAGATTTTTATTCTGTATTTTTCAGTACGGTTGTTACATTAACTGTAACTCAAAGACAAAGGGCTCCATGAGCTACTCTCTAACTTCATCGGCAAGGCTTCATGGCCAGTGAATCATTAGATATGCCTCACTAACCAGTAAATGAGTCGGTAAAATAGGTGATCGCTTTTCAGTTACATATGTGTGTAATTCACTGGCTGCCCTATTGAGGCTAGAGAATGCTGTTACTACACATGTAGCTCTGTGTTCACTAATCAGCATCTAATACCTTCTCTGCAGGCTGAGTCATTCCAACAATGATTTGTCCATTAACAACTGACCTGATCTCACTATTCATCATTTCTATTATCCACAGGGTAAGAACACAACAAGTGCGTCATCCTGAAGTACTTTTATGACTGTAAATTCATTCGATGATGATGATAACCTTGAGTAATCATCACCATGGGCTCCTTTAAAAGTTACTGCATGCTAATGACCATCAGTCACACTCAATCAGAGACATCAGTCACAGGCAAAGTAGACACATTATTCGTCCACGGAGAGAAGCTTTCAGCAAGTGATGGAAGTCAAATGGATTATGAGGCCCATATATTACATCTTTCTTTTACTTTACAAAGCAGTCATCATTCGTTATTACACAACTAGTTCCCAAACTCTCCTTATCTCTCAGAATTGAACAGGCTGTTTCACTGCTAGGCATTAAAGGGAGATGCATATAAATCTTAACTGCTTTTTCCCCTAATGTGATATGCTAGGCAAATGATCTCTGTTCTGACTGGCTGTCCTGTACTGTGACTTATTCTAAAAGCAGCCTAGGCTGAAACATTACTTATAACATCAATGTGAATAGATGGGGATAAAACACCACAAACTGAATATATGTAAGTAATATATAGAAATGCTTTGGTTTGTGTTATGACATCTTAAAAACATATGCTTTAATATGGTTGCTCTGTCTTTGAAGCTCAGTTTACAGCAAGTAGTACTTTATGGGCACTCAAACCACGTTTACACACATCAAACTTAAAATAGTTTATTTAAACATTTACTTATTTATTGAAACATTAACTTATGTCCTTTAAAGGGGAATTCTACTGATTTCTCAAAATGTCTGCAAATTTAAACCTTAAAAATATATAAAAAGCTATTCAAAATGGTATAATGTGGTATGGAGTTGTTCACAGTGGTTGTGATAGGAAACAGATGTTATCAACATTACTTCTAGAAACTCAGAAGAATTATGTAGATTCACAGGCCATTTTGGACAGTAAATAAAATGGCTATATTTGGTTTGTAGACAACATGACCCCTAGCTCCTCCTATCACCACCACTGTAAAGAAATCTGAGTTGGTAAGTTTTACTGCAATTAACCATTTGACATCAAACTACTGTGAATGACATTGTTTAAATACCTTGCAACATTGAACATTGCATAAATACCAATTTATTAGATATTTTCATGATATATGATAAGCTATTTATAAGGAACAGGTGAAAAATAAAGTAAGAAAATTGCTTGAGTTGTTACAATACAGCCCATGCATATACTATACCCTGGCTGCTGTTGTTTACAAGCTCTCCATTAGTGGTTCTCTTACAGTTGGTTCTGTATTCTAGTACTGACAATGCCCACAAGATACTCATGAGCAAACACATAAGGTGCTTGCTCAGAAAAAAATATGCACACACACACACACACACACACACACACACACACACACACACACACACACACACACACACACACACACACATTTCCACACATTTTTCTTCTCATCCTTACAAAGTCATTAGGCAACAGATGATGGGAGCCAGAGGGCCGAGTCAGATTACGAGGAGAAACATTTAAAAGGCTCTCGAGAGCGTGTCAATATCATAACTCTGATTGGAGCAGCCAGGGGTGCGGGTGTCTAAGCTGAACTCATGTTTTATTCATGCCATTTTGTGCTGTTTCCTACCGGGAGGCCCCGTACAGCCACCCCAGTAGGGCCAGGCTGGGATTAGCGAGCTGCTGCCTTGCTTACTTTAGTGCCACCAAATCTCATTTTCTGATGAAATATGGCGCACTTTTGTTTGTCTTTCAAGCTGGGTAACGTGTGCACATGCATGAGTAATCTCTAGGGGCAGACACAGGGCTTGTACACTAAAAGAAAGTGACCTTTATTGCAGAACCCCAGAGGAAGCTGCTTTGCTATTACAATTTACATAATGAGCTTACATTAGCCACTCAGAGTTGCTCATCAATTTACTTCAATTTCTGCAAGCCTAGACAGAGAGAGGACCATGTAGGGCTACATGAAATGTTTGCTAAATAAAATTGTTAAATCGTGCATAATCAATGCTTTACTTTTGCCGTATTTGCCGTGTTCTTCATTCCAACGTTCTGAGTGCTAATTTAAGGTGATAATAAGGACCTAAATGCCAAATGCAGTCAAATAAGTTTCCTACTCCTCTAAACTGGTTAGTTAGGATGTACTCTGAGTCTACGTCCGATAACAAACGGGAAAAAAACACACACACATATATATATATATATATATATATATATATATATATATATATATATATATATATATATATATATATATATATATATATAAACTATAAAAAAACTATTAGCAGTCAGGACTAGGGTTGAGAATGTTGTCATGCTGAGAACAACATAAATATGGAGTATACTGCAATACTGCACTGTTTCATTTAATCATCATGTACATGCTGCTCCAGTCATTATGTATTAGTGCTTAATGTGGAAGCCTTTTCTTCTTTGGCTGCCCCTGTTCATCAAATACACTTATGATGAGAATGCTCATTTCTGTTAATGTGAATATTAGATTTTGTTTACTTTGGATGAATCAATTTCACACTGAATCATTTATTAACTACTTCAACTTAAAACCTAACTGAATATTACTGGATTTGCCTTTTAGCAGCCCATTAGCAGTCTGCCAAGCTCTCTGCTAAACAAAAACAGGTTCTTAGGTTATTATGAGGTTAGTTTGGTAGGTTTTCATGCTTCCCTATTTCACACACACAAAATCCTGTGACTGCTATACATATTTAACTCTGCTATATATATTTATACATATTTATATCATAAGATATTACAATATGATATCACTATATTTCATAAAAAATGTCATAAACATTTTTGTATGTCCTGTACTGATGTTATTTTCAAAGATCTATTCTGTCCTTACTGTTAAACAGTCTGCTTCTATTATTGTGCCTTTTAAAACACATTATATGTAAATTACCTAAGTTCTGATTGGCAGTTTTTATACAATGAAATAAATTATTCAATACCTTCAAAGCAGATGGGCAATAAGCACGTGCATGTTCATGCAAAAGTCATGTAACTGAAGCTGCTGTCTCACCTTGCAGTCTGGCAGGATGATACTGTTTGACGGCACTTTTTGAGACTGTGACAGGAGAGAGCACGAAGCGGATCAAAGTTTGGGCTGGAGATTTTCCCGAAGCGCCACCAGGGAACACATGGAAGGATTGCATACACAAACACACCTGATACCACATCTGAAGGCTGTAAGAAATGCCTGAATAGAAACCTCCAATGTATTAACTTGTCTTGGCAGATGTCTCTGCGTTTCACTTTCAGAGAGCAATACAGAATGCCAACATGGATAAACTAATTAAGCGTCAAAGTGATACTAGCGTTGTGGTGGGACTGCATGTAAAAGGCAGAGACTAAGGGTCAAGCAGAATTGAGAAATCATTCCTCTTCATTTAGGGCAGTGAGAAATGTCCCTGTATAAACTACTGAATTAAAAACAGCAGGGAGTAGTACTGCAGCATTCGTAATTACTCCCTCTCAGCCTAATTACAGGGCTTTCCTTTGACTGTGCAATATCAAAACCCTTGCTGTACACTCACTGCAATCCTCAATACGGTTGCTTACTTTCTCAAAGGTGAAAAAAGGAAAACTGGCAAAAAGTGATAAAATAATCTTATTTTAATGGCTGAATAAAAATGATTTTTTTAATTGGGAAGGAGACGTTCAAGTGCCTGTTTATATTTCCGATTACCAGTCAGCTACACTTGCTGTATGAAGAGCTCCTCTAAACTTACGAACACTACATACCTTGTGACTGCTTTGAATTTGAACCTCTATTCATTAGCACTGTTAGCTCCCAAGTGAATCAATTAAATTTTAATCATGTTTTTGAAGACAGTGTAAAACTTTCCTGACTGATATTTAAAGCAGATTGTCTTTGCAGATACAGAATAAGCTTACTGTTACAGCAGTGCAGGAAGGAGCGCTGCAGTGTTCTTATGTTATTTGTCCCTTGGTTAAATACTTGTCAGTTGTCCGGTATGTTACATGTAATATATGTGTGCAATCACCAAAACAAATTCCTTGAATGTGTAACGTACTTGTGATATAAAGCCATTCTCATTCTGATTTTGACTTTATTTTGCACGTTTTATACTTCAAAAGTATCCCAAGACAGTTTTATAAAATATAAAACAGTTAATATGTCAGGTCCATAATGATTTTGATGTTGAGAAAGTTACTGATATTTTAGGTCTTCCACATACATGTCCCTGCCATAACACTACCTCCACCATGCTGGACAGATATGTTTTAGATCAGGAGGAAGGCAACGCAAGGCAAGGCAACTTTATTTACATAGCACCTTTCATACACATACTTTCATACAGATTCATTCAAAAGTAAAGCAAATGAATTAATTACAAATTAAATTAGGACAATTACATTTAAATCAAATTAAAGATTAAAAATTTATTTAGGATAATAAAAAGGTGTTACAGAGAAGGAGCAGCTCCTTTTCCTCTCTACACTCAAAACCTCTCCTTCTATCATTCTGGCACAAGCTGACCTTTGTCTCATTTGTCCATAAGATGTTCCAGAACTGAACAGGGCTTTTGGGTATTTTTCAGCAAACTCTAATCTGGTCTTCCTGTTTTTGAAACTTACCAATGTTTTCTATCACGAGTTAACCCTTTATTTACTCTGGTGAAGTCTTTTCTTGATTGTAGACTTTGACCTAGACATGCCCTCCTGGACTGTGTCCTTGATCTGGACAACTGTTGGGAAGAGTTTTTTTCTTCATCAAGGAAAGGATTCCTCTGTTACTCACCACAGTAAGTTTTTTGTGGTCCTCTGGACAATTTGTTGTTTCTGAGCTCACCAGGGTGTTCTTTTCTTCTCAAGAATGTACCAAACAGTTGACTAATGTGATTGATATCATTGTGATGGGTTTGTTTAGATTTTTTTACCTAATGACCTAACGCTGTTAGGAGGCTTTCTATCCACCCAGAGAGCAAAGCTGATTGCGTCTTCTTAAACCCCTGGCCACAGATGGTTGTAGCATCACCAAGAATCAAACTTGCAAGCTCCTGATGACAGGGCCAATACTTGGATGGTTGTGCCACTCAGGAGCAACGGCAAAAATACCTTTTTAACATTTCAACGTTGAATGCTGGAGTTCCCGACCTATACCATATTTAAAAAGATAAAAAACAAAACATCCTTAAATATATAGGCCTGCTCTGGGTTTGCCGTCACATCAAAGGCAATTCCAGCATATTGTGGTCTTCGTCTGACAATTTACTATTTGGATTCTGCCAAGTACATTAGTCATGGCAAATCTGTGGGAAGTAGGGCATGTAGGGAGCAGCTGTGGTGCAAGAGGATGAAGCTGAAGAGTCAATTGCCCATGATGGTCAGCAACATTGCAAGAGAGGAAGGGAGAGGCACTGATCTTGGTAATTGAGTGTTGAGCATTTTGCCATTTGGACTCCAGCATGCTCCCACAAATTTTTAATGACCAATCAACAGTAAAATGATTCTTCCAGGCCGCCACTGACTTATACCATTCCAGGCTCTTCAAGGAGACTATGGCATGGCCTTCTGGGCAAATGCTTTAAAATAATCCATCAGAATGTAAATCAAGGCCAGGATGTGAACAAAGGGTCTTTCATTAAACATACAGTGAACAGTGAAAAGTACAAATCCAGGGGATGTGCAGATATCCAAATGTTATTACTGTATGTGGTCAAATTGTAAAATGAACTATTTACAGAACAGAATTGCAATGCAAAAGCCCTTTTTATGAGATGTGGGAAAGACCAGTTTCTGCCCATTAAAGGCATATTTTTAGCCAAAAGTAGCCCCATGAGCTAAGCTCTAAAGAGTTGCTGGATCAGAGCTTGAATTGTTTTTTTAACATTGCTTATACAATATGTATTTGTTTATCAATTAAATTTTAATTACTTTGAATCCTTTTAATTGACTTTCATATTCCATGTGCAAATCCTAGAGGAAAAGGTGGGTATAAAACAGCATGTCAAATGTGTGCTTTTGTTCCAGAGTGTTGCCACAATCATAATACTGTGCTACTGCTTTGACTGTTAGCACGGATCAAATCAAGGAAGGGCACATTCAAAAGATGTAAAATTGAACATGCTGTTAAATCAGCATGCAGCCAAGGCTGAAAACAAAACAGATGTCAGATGTTCTTGTCTCTCTTTATCAGTAACAACCCATAGAGTGCAGTCTAAGCAATGGGAATACTTTACATGTATGCTAAAGCTCTTCTCTGGCTTAAAAGGGACAACATACAACCCAATTAAACACATCCATTGCCATTAACAATCCCTCTCTCCAGCAGTCAATTAAAGAGATGCCATATATTGTTTTATTGTACAGATGTCTAGACAGTGGCGCACATCTTTAATGAATTTGCAAAAGCTCTTTGCATATCCTTACTGAACACTTAACAATGACATCATACAATAAATTCTCTTATCTAGGCCAGAGTTATTCTTTTAGGAATCTTTTATAGATGTTTTCTAGAACAAATGTTAGCCAGCTAGTCAGCAAGAAGTTGTACTTTCACTCAGCAGCAAATATGTTACTGCTAAATAGGCCTTCAGTAACCACAGTGAGTCTGCTATGTTTATTTTCATAAGCACATTTAAATGTGAGTGAGTTAAGCCAGTCACACTTCATATTAAGTGTCTGTAATAACTGTGGTTACACATGAACAACAACAGTGTAACTATTGGGGATGTGTTCATTCTTACAGATGGATTACAGTAGTACAGCTTATATAAAAAGGCATGTGTATTAACTTCAAGTTTTGCTCATGTAATTACAAAAATGTATCTGCATAGTTGTAACAGTATTTTCCTTCATGTAATTGCATGTGTTATAAGCGTAGTTACATTTGCATAAATCACAATTAGACTTCTGATCATTTACAAAAGCTGCACTATAATCCATCTGAATAAATGGACTGAACAAATCACCAGTAGTTACAATGCAGTTGCATGCATTGTTGATGTGTAATCACACAGTTATTAGACACAATATAAAGTGGGACTGTTCAGTCAAAAAGGAAGTCTAACACATTAATATAAGCATACAATGTTAAAGTGCTTAGTAGTATTGCAGATCTAAAAAAAAAAATGTTGTTTGAACACTACAGACTACAGCATGTCTTAATTGCTCATCTGTTCATACTGCTTCCCAGACTCCTACCTTAAAGGAAATGACAAATTATAAAACATGATGTGGAGTCTAAAAAAGATTAGTGGTGCATCTAAAACATGCATCTAACTTTCTCATCAATGGGGATAATAATGCGAAGAAACTTTCAATAGTATATTAATGCAATAAGCCACAAGAGGCTATGGTTACTGTGATTTTATTATGGGTGGGGTATTCTTAAGACTCCCTTCCCTGTGATAAAATTGCAGTACCACACAGCCTCAAGTGACCTATTGCTTTCATAAAACGGCGGCCGACATGAAATATGATTAATTACACTTTTTAGAAAATACTTTATTTTATATAATATAAATATAATAATTTATTATTAATAATAATGAACACCAAGTATTCCTACAAGAAATGTAGCATCTTTAGAGTGTAGTGTTGTTGCTAAGCAACCATGGACCACTGAATGAGGTGAAGGTTCGGTTGCCCCTCGCTGTATACTGTGGTATACTTAAAACCTTCTGTCATGCAACAATGACCATACAGTATGATATCCCAGCACTGTTTAATGCAAACCTTTTTGGTCACCAAATTACCACTGCAAGTCATTTTTAGTGGTGCTCCTCTTCTCACACCAGGACTTATTCTCAAAGGAAATATTCTCTAAGAAATAGTCATTTGGCACTCAGACAATTCCACAGTCAATAAATGTTGCACTATTTGACTGCAGAGGCTAGAATTTCTAAACTTTCATAGCATAATATTTAGGGAGTAACCTAGTTCTAGTTAAAAACATACGTTGCCAGCCCCTCAGTTTAAACAAAAAATGTGTTCTAACTTCATCAATATACTTAGTGGTCCATGCGAGCAGCATGAGAGTCAAAGATTACTCCATTGATAGCACAAGGCATTTTTTTTTTCAGCTGCTGTGAGGCAGTCATAGGTGTGGATATATTGTGGAACAAACACAGCTCAGCCGATCAGATTTTAGGACTCTCCATTTCAGAACCTATAATATAGACAATATGTTATATTACAAACCTTTATCTCCATTTTTTGTCAACTACACTGAGTCAAAATGTCTTGGTGGTCCAATAGAAAAAAAATGAACATTGACTTCCATGGAAAGTTAAGAACATCTTTTACTTCTTTTTTAGGAGACATAAAGCTTTGACAATGATGATGTATTTTCAGCTAACAAGATTTTATGCAGGAAGAGAGAGTGTCGTTTCAGGTTCATGAAGTGCATTCCATCTAAAAACGTAACACAAAAAAGCTGCTGCAGGCAGAATGGTCCACTTCAGTGTGAGTGTGCATGTTATACACAGACCACATAACCCTAAATCTGTGAGTCTCTTTATAGTCCATCAGGCAACAATAGTTTATAGAAGGCATGAGAGACATGCAGATTGCAAAGACTCCAGAGAGGGTGAGAAAACAGAAACAGAGAGAGAGGGGGAGAGAGAGAGAGAGAGAGAGAGAGAGAGAGAGAGAGAGAGAGAGAGAGAGAAATATAAAGTGGCCTTTCTATGTTCATATTATTATGCTTTCATTTAATTACATAGAACCATCATAGCTTGGAGAGCAAGCTGCATTTCTCTTTGACAAGCACTTCACAGTTTGTCCATTTAGCCTATTTCACAAGAGCTAGAGAACAGCTACAAATCAAGGTCAAGACATCCAAGAAGAAACATTTATGTACCATAATGCAAAACAAAAACAAATCCAAGGTGCAGTTAAATACAGCAGAAAGTATTAATATCAACTACCTACTAACTGGTGACCTAATTCATAACTTCAATCCATCTATAACACAGAGGAATGAAATGTTCAGCACTGCTGTGATTTAGCCCAATTACTTGTTTTATTCTTTCACATTATGTCATGCTCAGCTGGAGGTAGCTTTGGGTCAAGATAACCTCCTCCACTAGGTTACATCTCATCGGGCTGGAAAAGAGTGGTCATCTGAACAATCATCACTAGGAAGTAAAAAGTCTATTCCCTTCTGTCGTCTTTCAAGTCTGGAATGGCAGGCCACGACTACTGATGCCAGCTTTAGAAGAGAGATAGAAGCTAGAGAAAGACTGATACAAAGGGCAATAAGATCAATAGAAGGCCTCATTGGGAACATAACAGGAAGCCATTTTTAAGCTCACCTGCCCCTGAAGAAAAGGCTATAGTAATAATATCATTGCATCAATGGGGAATATTGGTAAAGTGGGACACTTCAGTTTGACCGTTTATACATTCATATCTTTTTTACTTCAGTGATCCAAGAAGTGTCCTGAAGTTTGGGGCAAAATTGTTTAGTTTCTATGATTAATACAGTGTGCTACTAGTAAACTGGAGGCTAAGGGGTGAAAAACATTATTTATTTACATTTCAACAATAATGATTATAATTATCAGTACAGAGTTCTGGCCAACAGAGATTTCCTCCCCACTGGAAAGAGATCAGGAGGCTTGTGTTTTTATTTTCGCTGAAACAAACAATCTGCCTGACTCAAAAACCTTAAAGTAAGTTGGGCAGTTTTGGTTTGAAAATGTCTTCAACAGACACCCAGATATCATTTTCATAACATGACTGATTTTCATGCATATTATAAGTGCAAAAATCATTAAGATATATACATTAAAGTAAAGAAATTAATTAATGTTAATTGTCCCACTTTGACAGTAAAGAGAGATTTTGATCTTATAACGATATCCAGTGAGTGACCAATCTTGTCCACAAAGGGCTGATGTGCAGATTTTCATTCCATGCACACCTGATTCCACTTGTTTAATCAGCTGGTCTTGATACAGCTAATCATGTGTACTCCTGCTTGTTTGGAATGAAACCCTGCCGCCACACTAGTCCTTTGTGATTAAGACTGGACACTCCTGTGTTAGATTACATGATGATGGTAAAACTTCTGAAATTGTCCCAGCAATATTCACCCTAATACTAATACAATTTCTGTAGTGCTGTATAATATCTTACAGCCATCTATGACTCCCGTGTAGGCCCAAATCTGATTAACTGCCCAAAACAGATTTTCCTGATTGGCTGCTCACTTTGTCTTTTTAATGTGGCCTATATCTAATGAAAGTCTGTACAGAGCATGCTGCAGAACTGACCCATATACTGGGCACATCCACAGACATTTATTGGGCAGGGGCTTCATTTACTTTCCAGAGCATTTCAACTACTCTTATCAAGAGAGACAGAGTTCTCCCAAGGCAGCCTAAAACATTAGCTTTCCTGCTCAAACAGGTATTTGTACTTCAGTCTCCAGCGTACAAGGCATGTATTATGATAATTACTACGAGGCAAAGACTTTTGGACACCCACAGAGCCTCTCATAATCTCTGTTTTGAACCATAACACAAACCTGGTTGAGTAAGTTATTAACCCCATACTACCAAAACAGCCACACTATGAAATGTCTTATAGACACATATTGGTGGGATTTTCAGTGCTGTGGTGATGTCTGTATGATGTATGTATGAGTTACTAAGGCAAAATCTACAAAATCTACATGTGGCTCATACTAGACTTGTGAGTTTGACATAATATTCTGGTCTGACTGTTCAGACTGAGGTCACACCGAATATATCACATGAACATTTGAATGAGGCCCCGATATATATATATATATATATATATATATATATATATATATATATATATATATAGATAGATAGATAGATATCGCCACATATATATATAAAGACAAAAGATCAGTCTAATAACCATGATGACCATAATGATCAGTCTAAGCCTAATAACCCTATTGAAATTCCTGTAGCATTACTACAGGTATAAATAAGCAATTCTATATGTAGTTTCCCAAAATATAGCTTAAATCTTAACATTTTACTATGAAATAATAGATTACAATCAGTGACCATTTTAAATCAATGCATAAAACCTTTTGCTGTGATTGCTGTGCATTCAAAGCATGACAAAGAGAGAAATTATTGTGTAACCAAAGAGAGAAAACAAATTGAGGTGCTGCTAATGGAGAACACAGGACAAAGTCATTCTAGACAGTTAACCAAAAGGCAGGTTAAATCATATCAGTTCTTAATTAAGGAGGCCCATATGAGGCTGAGTTTCTTTGCCAGTTTTTTAATCAATCTAATCTGTATGCGTGACCACAAGAGAAATGGACTTGGAAAGGCATCATTGCCATCTTGTGACTGCAACGGGCTTCTGCTCGAGCAGTTTTAGAGTAATGAGAGGTTGTTTTGATGAAAGGATCTCAGTCCTGAAAACAGGCTTTCATGCTAAATCCTCTTAAGAAATAAAAGGATGAGAGCCAGATGACTCAAGGTTGATTTGCACCAGAGGGAGTAAAGTAAACTAGGTGTCTCTGATCTCCAGACACAAATTTACGGACATACAGTCTCTCTCTCACACACACACACACACACACACACACACACACACACACACACACACACACACACACAGGTAGCCAGTAGCCTGCGAAAAATGAGAGATTCGTTTTAATATCACCATGGCAACAGCACTTCCGTTCACACATGACACACTGCCCCTTTAAAAGCCTACTGAGTGCGAGTACATTCTATTCAACAGCGATTATTCTTTTTAAAAATAAAAAAGGTTCCAACATTAGACTCTCCCTTTTTAAACAGCAGTAGTGCGGCCTAAACGGCATCTGATGCCTGAGGTGGAGAATGGATAGGTCTAACTGTTAAGTGCCTTGCATTTTCTGGTTTAATTTGCCAGCATGTGTCTTTGACCACTGCCGTGATCATGGCCATGAAGGCAGAGTCAGATGTATGGACCCTCATTAGAGAACAGCTTGGAGAAGTAAGTTGACCACACACCAGTGAATAAACTAGGAATGTTTTTTCATCTGTGTGCAACACTCAAGTAATGAGCCTGACTCAACGGGTAAAACAAATTCTACCCTTAATAATTCTCATACATCTCAGTCTTACCACAGAGTCACATGTCAATTAAACACATTACAATGTTTTCAACATTTAGCCCCGTCAAAGACTGCATTAGAGCACTTAATTATCATTAATGCCATTTCAAAAAGCCAGTCATTTCACTATGAAAATGAAGCTAAATTAGTTAACGGTCAATTACAGTGGTCTGTGCAGCATTTGAAATCAATGTTAAAAGGCTTGATATGATTATGCGTTCAAAGGAAATAGAATAAATTGCCAGTTGCTGCTGATTATTATGCCTAGTCTATTTTGGCATGATAGCAAATGTGCCGTATGATCTCATCCACTGGTGCAGCTCCATACACTGTCCATGCTGATGCTGAGTGAAATGTAATTGAAGTATATTCGCACAAATATTTTTAGTTTTAATGTTCACCTCAGTGGTTAGGAACATTTAAATGGTCAGCTATGGCTTCCTGATTCACTGGGGAATATATATGTGATGAAACACATGCCAAATTCCCTCAGTCATCCATCACTATGAGAAAGACCAGAGAAAACAGCAATGATGTACGACAAAACATTGTATGGCTACACACCTGATTTTATACACTTATTAGCAAATTAATTAGCACTCAATAATGAGCAGGGATGTCCACATACTTTTGGACATACAGTGCATTAGATATATTGACTAGATTCAATATTATTTCGCTATTATTTCAAGACATTTTTTGCAGTGTAGATGTGTGTGCCCACTCGTGAGCCCAGAACCTCAACTAGTTATATAATATATATCCAGAGGGCCCTATTGTTTTGATGCATATCCTGCATTTCTTTTGACTAGGGCCCCAGAATCTCTAAATTCACCCCTGTATCAAAATTCTGAAAATTGTAAGGATGCGTGTAAATATCAAGAAAGCATAATTATCCTTCTGGGCTTTTAATTAACCACTATGGATGCACTGATCCCACTTATTCTCTCCCGAAACAGATTCTGATTCCTGAACTCAGCATATCAGCTGATAAAGAAGTACCAGTCTGATATCAGTGATGTCTTTTTCAGTTTAATATCTATACACAGTACTGTGGAAGTTAGAACAGCCCTACATTTATTTCATTTCCATTAAACACAGCCATTAAGTATGTTATTCATTTTTCAGGAGATATTTCTGAGAAAATTAGATACAAGATAATGTTGTCACGCTTCCCGCCGAGGACTTCTCCTTTTTCTGCTCTCTTTCTCTTGTTGGATCAGTTGAGTCCATGGATTCCAACTTCCATGAGCCATTGGAAGATCCTGTGACACCCTTCAGTTTACCATCCACCAATGAATGGTCATTTTTTTGTTCCTTCTGCGAGCATCTGATCTGTTTTGATTTCCTAACAAATCCACTAGGATAAGGGGAAATTCAAAAGAAGCTACATGGAAAAACAAAACAAAAAAGAGGAGTTTTCAAAATGTAAAAATAAATAAATAAAAAGACACACAAAAAAACTGACTCCTAACAACCATGCTAAACCTAGCAGTCCTCTCAGCATTACCACAACAGCACTAAAAGCTTTTATCTTTGAGATATCTGCTCTTGCATAAGATCTGAAAAAGTAAGCCATTACTGAGAAAAGGACTGACCACCCCAGAGTCCAGACCTCAATATCACTGAATGTATCTGGGATTATTTGAGAGCAGCAGGAAATGGAACTAAATTCTTCACCTTCAACTTTGGAGGTGTAGTAAATATCCATGCAGATTTCTTTAAAAGTTGAAAGCAAGTCTCCTGGAAAGAATGGAAGGTATAATAAAGGTAAAGGTGCGGAAACTAAATACTGGAAGCTTTAGTATTATACTGTACTGTACAGTATTGGTGGCTTGTAATTAAAACATTTTGAGTGTCAATATGTTAGAGTCAAAGAACAGTATCAAAGTCAATACCAATTGGATTAGTGCATTACTATTAACCATCTGCTTTTGCTGCACCCATGGTGGGCTATGTATTTCCATACTGTTTACACAGAGCTGGATATTGCTGCTATGTAAACATACATAAGTCTATTGTCTGGGCAGCTTTTTTGTGACTGTGTGGGTGCTCGGGATATGCATGATAGGTTCTCTGTCTAGAACACAATGCACTGTTGATTTCAATTACAGGGGGGTCAATGTCTTCTGTATAATTTGCACGTGTCCTCTCTCTTCACAAATTGGCTTCAGCCTTCTGACCCAATTTACATACATTCATTTGCCGGGTTCATACAAGAAGATGGATTTGCTAAGCCAATCAGTGTTGCCTTTTGTATCTTGATTATTGAGTGTATTATGTGTGATGGAAAGTGTACATGGCTGTTCTCCACCGCTACCAGACAGTGGTCCTGAGTTTGCAACTAAAGACAGATACAAGCAGACTGTTATGTATACACAGGGTAGCTAATAGCTTGTAGCGCTCGCATACCAACCTAGAAACAAGACACACAGATCATATTCTGTCCACGCTGTTCATCTGTGGCCTGATCTAGTTGGAAAACAATCCGTCTAAAGAGAGGCACACCCAGCTCAGATTAGGGTCGGGCCTTCCAGCTGCTGACCAATGGCCTCATACAACCTACACACAGACCTAAAAACAGCCACTAAATCAAAAGCTCATGCAGATGTCAAACAAGTTAGAGGGATACATATGTGTATGGATTAGAGGGAGGCTTCTATTCCATTCATATAATAGATGTTTTCTACCAAACTGGTTCAAAGTCATGGTCAAAAACATAATTTGGACTTTTAACTGACTTAAATACCTTTGCTTTGAATGACTTTAATTAGTTGTTTTTTGTTAGAACAGGTGACATTCCATTTTCTCATTACCAAAACAATCATAATACTACCAAAAGTTTGCCAAATGTTTCAGTACTGATTGTTTTTTAACAATTTAACAATTTAATTTTAAGCATGAGTCAAAAATGCTTGGCAGTACATTACTATTTTGAACAGACTTTGAACAGTCATACACACATAAAATCATAATATTCATTAAAACACAATAAACTTACTTAATTGCAGAAAATATTTTGGTAGTGACAATTCAGTAGTGTTTCAGTAGTGACAATTAATGCTGATTTTGACTTTGGGACACTTTACTTTAAAACAATGGCATCTAACTGCTCAACATGTGGGCATGAGAGAGGGATACAGCCTTAGTTCCTGCACTGAATGCAGAGGTTGGGCTAAAATAAGTTGAAATTTAGGTGTTTTAGTTAGCCATTTCCTATAGAGCCTGTTAAGTACTCGATTAATGATGATTTTTTATATGTTTAGTTTATCACTCAATGAATGCCTTGGGTTTAAATAGATTATAACATAATCACTGTAAATATTTAAGGTCTGAATGCTTAATGTTTTTTAAATAGTTTTTTGTCATGGGAGTGCAGTTTGAACTAACTCATTAGAATGGTTCATATTCATAATATGCTCATATTTCTTACAAATTAAAAATAAACACATATTCTAATGTATTTCTATAATTATATACTGCACATATTATGCAATACTTTAATAGCAGTAAAGGTCTTAGATGGACAGACCATATTATACTGTTAATGATAGCGGCACAATCTAAGGCCTGACTTTGTGCAGATGTGTGTGGGTGTGGGCAGTTTAGTTGGTGCTGCTGCTTTGTGCTACAATATTCATTACTGACAACAGATAATATTTAGATGACTTAGACTTTTAAATAATCCAAAAAATGTATTGTTAAAACCAGTTAATGATAGCTAACCAGCCAACTACACTGCATTAGATACATTATATTGCCAAAAGTATTAAAGGGAAATTCCACCATTTTTTTCAGTGTAATTCAATGTAAACAAAGTTACATAATGGTTTAATGTGAAACTAATTACTGACAAAGATTTTTTTTTACAGTGGTGGTGATATGAACCAGGGGCACATTCGTGAGGTCAGACATTGATGTTGGATGAGAAGGCCTGGCTCGCAGTCTCTGCTCTAATTCATCCCAAAGGTGTTCTATTGGGTTGAGGTCAGGACTCTGACCATCCATGTCTTTATGGACCTTGCTTTGTGCACTGGTGCGCAGTCATGTTGTAACAGGAAGGGGCCATGAAATTGTCCAAAATCTCTTGGTCTGCTGAAGCATTAAGAGCTCCTGTCACTGGAACTAAAGAGCCGAGTCCAACTCCTGAAAAATAACCCCACACCATAATCCCCCCTCCACCAAACTTCACACCTGTGGCCATGGAAGTGATTCGAACACTTGAATTCAATGATTTGGATGGGTGACAGAATACTTTTGGCAATAGAGTGTATCTTGCAGTCGGCAGCAAAATGAAAAAAGCCAGTGTCTTGTTATCTTCCCCATTACTGGGACATTTTTTGCACAATTTATCGGAAAGATGTAAAAAAGTCTTTGATATGGTTTGATATGGAATGCTTTGTTCTAAAGAAACCGAGCCAGAATTGTTCACAGTGGTGGTGAGAAGAACTAAATGTCTGAAGGCTTTAATGTCTCTAAAAAGGCACTTAAAAGCTAATTCATAGGAAGTTTTCACATGAAATTTTAATGAATACTATGCCTGATAACTGAAATACATATTCATGGCAGATAGGTACACTATGTTTCCAAACGTATTCACTAATCAGTAAGTTCAGGTATTCCAATCACTTCTATGGCTACAGGTGTATACAATCAAGCACCTAGGCACGCAGACTGCTTCTACATGCATTTGTGAAAGAATGGGTCACTCTCAGGTGTTCAGTGAATTCCAGCATGGTACCGTGGCCATGTGTGCAACAAGTCCAGTCATGAAATTTCCTCGCTACTAAATATTCCACGGTCAACTGTCAGTGATATTATAACAAAGTAAAGCGACTGGGAACAACAGCAACTCAGTCACAAAGCGGTGGGCCACATAAAATGACAGAGCAGGGTTAGTGGATGCTGAGGGGCATAGTGCACAGAGGTTGCCAACTTTCTGCAGAGTCAATTGCTACAGACCTCCAAACTTCCTGTGGCCTTCAGATTAGCTCAAGAACAGTGTCGAGAGCTTCATGGAATGGGTTTCCATGGCTGAGCAGCTGCATCCAATCCTTACATCACCAAGCACAATGCAAAGTGTTGAATGCAGTGGTGTAAAGCGCCGCCTCTGGACTCCAGAGCAATGGAGACATTTGGCAATCTGATGGATGACTCTGGGTTTGGGGGTTGCCAGGAGAACAGTACTTGTCTGACTGTATTGTTCCAATTGTAAAGTTTGGTGGAGGGGGGATTATGGTGTGGGGTTGTTTTTCAGGAGTTGGACTTGGCTACTTAGTTCCAGTGACAGGAACACTTCCTGCTTCAGCAGACCAAGAGATTTTGGACAATTTCATTTTCCCAACTTTGTGGGAACAGTTTGGGCATGTCCCTTTTCTGTTCCAACATGACTGCACACCAGTGCACAAAGCAAGGTCCATAAAGACATGGATGAGCGAGTTTGGTGTGGAAGAACTTACACTAGGTGCTCCACTTGCTCCACTGTCCAAGCACCTATAACTAAAGTAACTTTAGTTTAAATTAAATTCTTGCATTAAACTTCACTTGTACTGACATATAGCTGGCACACTGGAACCTTGTCTTCATTTATCTAAATTTTCTGTGGTCTCTGTCAGCTAGTCTTTCATCTAGATTGCTCAATTTCAATCTAGATTGCTAGATTGCTTAAAGCATTACGACCAGCTTTAGTCTTCCACAGACATGCTGACATTGTAATAAGTCCCAAAATAGTCTACTTGTAAACACAATTAATCACTGTTTCTTCTACCTACCTAAATACTATCCAGTCACTACTGAGTACCAGCCACAGGAGGCTGATTTTCTCATTTAGTTCCACTGCAGGATATTTTTTTTTCTTATTGCATCTTAATTTGTTCTTTCCCCTGTCACCTTCACTTGTACAATGAGATTCAAGCTAAGAACTGCTTGAACTGTGTCTTCTGTGAAAGTCATGTAAGTGTAAGTATTGATTTTCATTTATTACAAGCCAAATTCATCTTTCAATTAGCTAATGTTTATGTTAATGTGTTAAGCCTTATATTAGAAAATGTTAATATGCTTACAGTTACGTATTATTCATGATCTTAGGACTAGCCTACAGGCACTCACACATACACACACACACACACACACACAATTACACAAACACAAATACACATATTGATGATCAAACTCACTGAGCTCAGCGATGCTGCCAACGCGGGTGGCCAATAGAGACTGTTCGATGGTCCGGAGTTCAGCCTGGCTGAAGGCTTGGCCTTCTCCACTCTTCCCTGCTCTCTGTTGGTCTCGGTGCAGGTTCAAGCTGTCTGGCAGGCTCAGAACACCTGGGGAGAAGAACCAGGAGATTAGATGGTCCTAAAACATCTTAGTTAAATATATGTACAAATCACTGTTTAAATGCAAAAGGCATCAGGGACCTGGCGGAACTTACCATATGTAACATTTAATACTGACACAGAAAACATTCCCTCAATCAGATTAATGATACATAGCTAAGTTAGGGAGAGGATCACAGGCAACAAAGCACCCACACACTACTGAAGAGTAGTGCCCCACTTTAATCGCACTTTGTGTCCTTGTTAAGAAACAGATTCACTGCAGTTTAAAAAAAAAGGAGCCAAGTAGAGAAATTTGATTTTACCATATAAGAACTTAGAACTTTTTCATAGATGGTTCTTAAAGGACCCATTTTACTTGGCTGGTAGCTCACTCACTCATGTTTAGCAACCTGATAATTCTCCACAAAGGTGGGATGTAGGCACTCAAGTCATTCGTGTGTGCATCAGTGGAAGAAAATGGAAGAAACTGATATAAACCCACACAAGCAAAATCTCATAAATGTATGTATTTTCACAGTCATAAATAAACCTATCCATATTTTGTTTGCAATCTAAACATTTCCACCTCTATTTGTATTTCAACATTGCTGTTAACAGATAGCTTGACTGTATTGATATAGCTCAAAGCAACAGCTTGTGCATTTTCTATATATAGGACTGCAAACTGCACTTACCACCTGCTTTTAAAGTTGCAGTGAAATAATGAATCCGTCAACAACCTCAGGAAAAGAAAAGTTCAGTGAATAAGAATGGTTAATATAAGATCTTTTCACAGAACATTCTATAAAGCAGTTATTCTACAAAAGCTAAGTAAACGAAATTTGTGAAACAGTAGCCCAAACTGTGAGTGCATATCATGGCTTCATCATGGCACACTTTGACACACATATGCTTGAGAGCACTTTATTAGGAAGACCTCTGTGTTTCAGAATCAGAATCCGAATCAAGCTTTATTGGCCAGGTTTGCTACGGATACAAGGAATTTGGTTTTGGTTGCAGGAGCTCACAGTGCACAGTATCAGACAGACATTCACATATTGGGAATAAGATAAAATAAATATAAAATATAACAAAATAAAATAAAACCTGCATTCCTACCATCACTCATTCAGACACACACACACACACACACACACACACACACACACACACACACACACACACACACAGTCATACCTGTAAACCTTACAATGTGTAAAGTATGAGTCTAAAGTTAAAGCGCTGAGCGCATCAGCAGTTAAAGGGTGTATAGTGTCAGGGATCAATGAGGTGACAGTCAGAAAGGTAGGGTAATATGGTAGGTGAGTAAGATGCTAGAATAAACACTGGTTTGAGATGGCAAACACTCATTGTCCATTTAATCAGCTCCACTTACCATAAAGAAGCACTTTGTTGTTCTACAATTACAAACTGTGGTCCATCTGTTTCTCTGCATACTTTGTCAGCCCCCCTTTACCCTGTTCTTCAATGGTCAGGACTCCTACAGGACCACCACAGAACTGGTATTTTTAGGTGGTGTATCATTCTCAGCATTGCAGCAGCACTAACATGTTGCACTGGTATGAGTGGATCAGCAGTGCTTTTGGAGTTTTTAAACACCTCAGTATCACTGCTTAACTGAGAACAGTCCAACAACCAAAAATATCTAACCAACAGCATCTTGTGGGCAGCGTCCTGTGACCACCGATGAAGGACAAGAGTTTGACCAACACAAACTGTGCAGCAGCAGATGAGCTATCATCTCTGACTTTACACTAAGGTGGACTGACAAGGTAGGAGTGTCTAATAGAGTGGACAGTGAGTGGACAGTATTTAAAAACTCCAGCAGCACTGCTTTTTCTGATCCACTCATACCACCACAACACACATTAACACACCACCACCACAGCAGTGTTACTGCAGTGCTGAGAATGATCCACCACCCAAATAGTACCTGCCCTGTGAGGGTCCATGGTGGTCCTGACCACTGAAGAACAGGGTAAAGGGCTAACAAAATATTCAGAGAAACAGATGGACTACAGTCTGTAATTCTAGAACTACAAAGTGCCCCAACATAGTAAACAGAGTTGATAAAATGGACAATGATTGTAGATACAAGGCAGTATTCCTAATAAAGTGCTCAGTGAGTGTACATCTGATTCTAAGAGCTGAAATAATGTTATTTGTTTGGTGAACATCCTTTTATTTGCCACTACATATACTGTCATCATTAAGGGCTCAAGGAAAAAGGGCAACGTGAAGGTGAATGAAGCTTAATTTAATTTGCAGCATACTGCAAGAGAGACAGCACAATCACGTTTCAGAAGAAACCAAATGTAGCGTTAAAGGTTTTTACCAAGACAGCCAAAAATACAAGCATTACTGCCCAAGCAGGGAACTCCAATTTCCAGTTTACAAGGCTGTAACATTTCCCACAATGTGTGATTGCTGGGGCCCAGTGAGTAATAACTCTATTTAAGAGCTTTGTAGAACCTGGCATAAATCCCTACTTTGTACAGTAACAAAAACTTGGTGCAGCAAGTAATTAGCACCACTTAATGCAAACACTGTGTTTTTTTTTTTTCAAAATCACACTATTATGGAATGTGATACTTCCTTAAAGAGATTTTTTGGTGGTTTATCAGCAAGATTTCTAATGCTGTAATTACCCATGCATGCATATTACTGAGGTCAAGCCACAGGAGTCAGTCCTGCACTATGAGGGGTGCCCAAAAGCAATGAAGCTTGTTAAAGAGGGTTCCTGTACAGTCCAACAGCAAAAAAAGAAGGGACCTGGGGCCTATATGTGCATGTGGCTGCTTAAAACTCCCATATTCTGTAAAAGCACATTTTCCCTGCACATTTGATTTCATATGTAAAAACTGTTAAAGTTTCAAACCATTCACTCTGCAGTACATACAGTCTACACATGGAAAATAAGCTGTAAAAACTACCACTTTGAATAGTTATTGTGATGTTATGAAACCTAGCTCTACTTAAGTTAGAAGGAGTGTTTCAGTCCAGACTGCTTTTTGAATGAGACACAATACAGGGCAGAACAAAGGTCATTTACACATATCAGTCTTAAAGACAAAGTAATAAAAGAGGTTGAAGGCATGTAAAAATGAATTATGACCGTTTTGGTATGTAAACAAACAAAAAAGAAATATGCTTTTGAAATACTACCATAAATTTATACCTTCTCTTAAACATCAGAGAAAATTACATAGAAAACTGAATGCACTTTCATATAATTACACCTGATCCTTAAAGTATTTAGGCATTTTGACAAGAACTCATGTATGTTTCTGATCAACATTCTCTTAAAGACTGTCCAATCATTTACATGTATATGAAATAAAAGGCTCAAAACTATATTAAACTTACCATATCTAACATTTAATACTGACAGAAAACATTCTCTCAGTCAGATTAATGATACATAGCTAAGTTAGGGAGACGATCACAGGCAACAAAGCACCCTCACACAACTGAAGAGTTGTGCTCCACTTTGTGTCCTTTGACATGGTACCATACAAGACCCTAGAACTTTTTGATAGATGGTTCTTAAAGGACCCGTTTTACTTGCTTTTACTTTTTTGAATTTTACTTATTTTCTTGACAACACAAGTTACATTTGTGTGGTTTTATGAACCAAATACAGTCACAATTCATTTTCATTTGACCATTTTACACTCTCCTTTTTCCTTAGGCTATTTCTGTTACTGTGCCTTTATGTCTGTTCAGACATTCTGCCCTGCATTGTGCCTTATTCAGTAATCAGATGGGTCTGAAACACTCTATAACTAAACTAAACTGCTGTAGGCTTTATAGGAGGATACATGTGAATGTACTGAATGTGCTGGTGATATTACGAGAACATTAATTCAAAGCAGGCTGCTTCTGCAGCTTAGTTCCTATATATGGGCTGTATGGACTGTGGGGTGAATGGTATGTTTCGAAACTCCAGCAGCGTTTACATACTACATCAAACTCTTTAAAAAAGTGAGGACAATTAGTTTTGTTTTTTCCATGGTACTGGCCCTTTAGAATAATTTATGTAACCTAGAGCAGCACAGCCAAGCCAAGTCAAGCCAAGAACCTTTTAGAACCTTTAAACCTAGGAATGTTTACGGTATCATTTGAACATAAATGCCATAAACACAGTGTAACACTCCAGTAGTGCTCACTGAAAACTAAGTGCTTGAACAGGCCATTATAAGATGCCTGTATTGTGCTAATGAGTACAGCTGTCACAGTTAAAACAGTTTCCCTCAGCTGATATTGCGACAATATTGCTGGATGTGACACTAGCTCTCCTCTGGTATCCAGCCCTGCTTCTTCAATAGCCCTAATCAAATTACAGTGCAGAGGCACAGTCGTGGCTTTTGTTTGGACAGGGAGAATGGGCTGCGACAGATGGGATATCAAGCTTAGCCACAGGTGAATAAGGAGCAGCCGCCTGCCCAAGCTTCTGACACAAAGCAGCGATCTTATGTTTCTGTGTGTGCATTAATTACAGAGACAGAGATAAACTTTGACACTATGGATGGACACACTTTGAGATCATGCACAAACACATCCACACAGAAGGCTGCAATTTCCAAACGAGCCTCTAATCAATGGTCTAACCTAATGCGTCCCATGAGGTTTCTGACAAATCAGACATGATCCAGATCAGGTTCTGAGGCATTCACATGAGCAAATAAATAATTTTGTATAGAAATAATGCAGGCCAATATCACGTTAATAATTTTTTACATATAACGTGCAATATACTGTAACGGTTTTATATATTTATATATATATATATAAACTATTTCAAGGTTTTCTATCCATGTCACACACACACAGGACCCACAGTTAATTCTTAATACTAATAGTAGTACATATTACTAAATATAATGCATTTGTTTTTCTTTTTTCATTTAACGTGTTTGGAGAAAAACAAGAAATAGAGCTGGACACGTGACCAACTCAGTAACGAGTCTTTGCTCTTTGGAAGAGTGATTGCGTCATGCCCATAATCAGAGCTGGGATGCGATAGGATACAGGTATTCAGAATTCTTATTCAGAATGCAGAAACTAAGTATCTTTGTAAAGGCACTTATCAGAATACAGTTACATATTTATTAATAATTTTGACATTTTTTGGAGAATACTTTTAGAGCACTCATCCATGAAATGAAAATAAAGCTCAGTGTATGTTAATTAGTTTACTTTAATCAGCACATGACAATTAGCAAATTTAAAGTTTACATGAACTTTAAAGAGGACCCCAATTAACAGCTTCTTTACAAACACCTGCTAAAGCCTGAGTAGACTGATAAACCAATGTGATTAGTTAGTCTCAATGTCAATAAATTAATAATGCCCTCAGGTCGTGGACATGTGTGTGAGTGATAAGTTTAGCATCAGTGTGGTACGGCACTCCTGCTCAGGGGATTGTGAGAGCAGCAGTGGACCGAAGCCGGCTATGATAAAGAAAAGAAAAAAAAGAAATTAAACTTAAATGATATGCTAATTTTCCATGCAACACATTAACAGAACAATAAACAAAAACTGACAACAGCAAGGAACAATGGAAATTAAGTAAAAATTACAGCAGAGATTTTCTCTTGTTCTCATCAATATGTATTCTAAATGTATTTCAAATGTATTCTTATTCATGTCTTGTAACAGAATGAATACATGTAATGAAATGGTGTCTTCAGTATCCAGCCATCGCTACTTTTTCAAAGTATTTTGTCAGACTCAGACCATGATCAAGTTACATGTGCACATCCAGCAAGAGACTGAAAAAAGTGGTTGGGAGTTTAGATTGTTTGAAGTTTTTAAAACCACGTTAGGCTACTTTAGGACACAGAAATAGCCTACAACTACTGATCATGATTTAATGACATCCTCAAAGCGACATCCACAATTACACACCCAAAGAGGCCAATAGTTAGTAAGGGTTGCAATTCACTTCACTCTAAAATGCAGCATAATTAAATAAAACGAAAAAGTCCACCCAACAAAACATATGGGTTATTGCTATATCCAAAGCATATTCTAACAATAACAATAGTTACACTCGTTTATTATTTTTGATTATTTTTAATATTTACAGTTAACTCCTTACTTTTACTGTAGTGATAATTCCTTTGAATTGAGCTACAAGTAAAGGTATGAATAAATAAAATTACTCAAGTAAGGGTAAAAAGTTGGTTGTTAAGTTGACAACTGTCAGGTCAAGGCTGTGTTACGTTATGTACTTTACTGCTCTAAAGATCAGGAGAGAAGGTCAAATCATGTGCAAGGGATTTTTATTTATTTTTTTTACTAAATTTGGGATGTAATATAGAAACATATCCAGACGTATGCGAGTCAACCCCATAGGAAAGAAAAAACAAAAAAATAGATCTCCTTCATACCTAGGCTCATACATACATAGTTTCATATATTCATAGTTTCTCCTATCAGAGGAAAAGAGAAAGGAGAATCTCTCCTGCTGCTAAAACATCCAGAGCAAAAAAGCCCAGTAATCTTGCGTGTCTCCTCTTGAGTTTTAGCAGAGCTCTCAATATGGTTTGCCAAGGTATTAACACTCAAGTTTATCTGCAGCTAAAGATGGGACTCATCCAAGACTAAGAGGCTTCTGAGTTTTGATCATGTGAAAAACTATAACACTTTCTATCTGAGCCTGATGCAGACATTTGTCTAATGCCATTTCTTGTGAAGAATTTTAGGACACTCAGTATTAAGTCTACTGAGCTATAAAAAAGCAACATTTGGGCGATAGGATTTTCCTTTGGGACGACTCAATCTGAATGCATCTCACCTATAGCCAATGAAAACTAACAGCATGAAAAAAGCAAACACCACAAGTAAGTTAAGTTGTAGTGAAGTTTTCAATGATTTGAGTAGGGGAAGCTCAGTTGTGTCTTCTTTACTGTGCCTGTGCAAACAGCGGCAAAAATAGCAGCGTCCAAGCAAACTGGCCATTCATGTAAGTTTGTTCAGTTCAAAAGCAACTTAAGCATATAAGTAATCCCAAATTGTGTAATGTCTGTCCCTAATATTTCAGTCTCCAAAAGATACATAGACATCTAGATAAACATAGATGCGTAGATACACCAATCAGACATGACATAATGACCACCTCCCTGTTTCTACACTCACTGTCCATTTTATCAGCTCCACTTACTATATAGGTGCACTTTGAAGTTCTACAATTACAGACTGTAGTCCATCTGTTTCTCTGCATACTTTGTTAGCCCCTTATACTCTGTTCTTCAGTGGTCAGGACCACCATGGACCCTCACAGAGCAGGTACTATTTGGGTGGTGGATCATTCTCAGCACTGCAGTAACATTGACGTGGTGGTGTGTTAGTGTGTGTTGTGGTGGTATGAGTGGATCAGAAACAGCAGTGCTGCTGGAGTTTTTAAATACTGTCCACTCACTGTCCACTCTATTAGACACTCCTACCTTGTCAGTCCACCTTAGTGTAAAGTCAGAGATGATAGCTCATCTGCTGCTGCACAGTTTGTGTTGGTCAATCTCTTGTCCTTCATCGGTGGTCACAGGATGCTGACCACAGGATGTTGTTTGCTGGATATTTTTGGTATGTGGACAATTCTTAGTCCAGCAGTGACACTGAGGTGTTTAAAAACTCTAGCAGCACTGCTGTGTCTGATCTACTCAGACCAGCGCAACACACACTAACACACCACCAACACATCAGTGTTACTGCAGTGCTGAGAATGATTCCGTGGGTCCTGACCACTGAAGAACAGGGTAAAAGGGGAATAACAAAGTATGCAGAGAAACAGATGGACTACAGTCTGTAACTGTAGAACTACAAAGTCCACCTATTTAGTAAGTGGAGCTGATAAAATAGACAATAAGTCTAGAAACAATGAGGTGGTCATAATGTTATGCCTCATTGGTGTATAAAACACAGCTTTTTATAATCTGGTAGGACTTTAAAGGGTTCATGCTATGGAACACTTTTTCCTCATTTTCTTTGAAATAAAAGAGATTGAAGTAACATGTAAACACCAAATGTAAATGCATGTTAAATGTTCAGTCGATATAAACTAACCTACAAAAACCCCAGCTCTTTTTAATTTACTGTTGTTGTGACACCTTGAAAACCAACATATTTGAATACACCTGCCTTTTCAGCCAACAGCAGTTTAGCAACTATTCTTACTGAAGCTATAACGAGTATTTCAGCTTTTGAATGATGCAAAATACAGGTCAACCAGTCAGAACAGAGGTCACTACATATATCAGTCTTAGAGGCAAAGTACCAAAGAAATGCTATAAGTGGACCACAGGGACGGAAAATACAGAAAATACAAGACAAATGTAGGATGTGGGTAAATCCAATGCTTTCAAGAACAGTTTGGCAAAAAATTTAATTAACGTGATTTACCATCCCAGATTGGATCAACCAGTGCACTCTGAAGTTTCTGAAGTTTGCTTCTTCAGTTTACAGTGGAAGATCCTCCCGTTGTAAAGAAGCATATGTCAGATATCAAAGAAGTCTTGGCTGATCAACAGCATCTGCTGTAAGTGATATCTCACAGAAGAAATGTGAGCCTAATCGAAAGGAGGCTCTGGGTTTACTGGCTACGTAAGCTATTTCACTAGTTTTATCTGAAAGTTAGCTAAATGTGCCCTGCGATGGACTGGCGACCTGTCCAGGGTGTATCCGCCCGGTGACCGATGGGATAGGCTCCAGCACCTTGCAGCTCATTCTGCAACAGTTGTTCCAAAGCTCTGCTGAACAGTATGTTAGAAATAAGCTCAAGTAAAAGTAATATTACACAAAGTGCCCTACTATTATACAGTAAAATTTATTCAGGTACTGTAACAAAAGTAGCTAATTTGCTACTTTCCACCACAGGTATCCTCCTGAGCGCTGTCCGATGGGATTAGCATTGACTGAAGCTAGAAGATATTCTGTGCACGGCTATAATTTGCGATCACTTTTGGACCATAAGACTGCATTGAGACAGAAGCAATATGAACACTCATCAAAGTTTCATAAACGTGCAATTAAAATGGGACGTCAGATGCTCATCTTGCTTCGCAGAATTCCTTGCTAGGAGTGTAAAATGAATAATATATGTCATGCAATATTTGCTAGATGGAACACGGCACAAGATGACAAAAGCTTGATCTATTCCTGACGCAGGCAGAAGTCTTTACCCTGTGGTCCCTATTAACAGCTGGTGCTATGCGACTGCCATGAACATTTAACATGAGAGCATGTAGTCCAGCAAAAGAATCTGGTCAAAGTTATACTGGACATTGCTCAATCTGTTTCCTTCAGAAATCCAAGAATATTTTTCTATCCCTCCCACACACCCACACACCCACATCCACCCTAACACACACACAGAGTCAGAGCGAAAAGCCTGAGTTTCTGGCAAGCTGTCAGTCTCCCTCCTCCTTTAATTCCCAGAATGCAGCTGGATTAGAAATGGACATTTTTAATCGTGAGACATCTTCTCATGATTCCTTCACTGGGTCCAAAATATGCAGTCCTGTGGCTCAGGGAAAACATCTTTTAATTTTTTATGTGTTTTCTTCTCCCATATCAGCGTTCCCCACCCTGTTTTTCAAACTCTCCGTCTCTTACACTGAATTTCAGCACCCAAAGCATTCATCATTTTTAATGTGATTGCAGTTAGCAGAGAATTCTCTGCTGCATTATTTATACAATCAGATAAAAACATGAAAACTAATATCATTTGTGTCCCCCCTCCTTTCCACATCCTCTGTAACCCCCCCTGCAACTTCTACCTTATCTTGCTACAACACTCTGGCACCCTACTTGTTTTTTTAATTCTCTGCCATATTTTGGTGTGTTAAAGATGAGGCTGACTTAAAGTGGGTACACAGCTCTGAGAAGAAGATGACTCTTAGGAAAAGAGTTTTTCCTCAAATAGCAAAGCATGCAGTGGCCTTAGCTGGCTGGGGAATTGGGGAGAAAATCATCAGCTCTAAAAATGAATGCCCTAGAGATGTTAAATATGTCTCAGCAATTACAGCTAAGGTCATTTAAAGAGATCAGTAAAAAAAATGTAGTTGATCAGCCAAGGCAGATTTTTGAAGCTTGTTCCTTTAGTTTTTCACTGTATTCATTAAATAAGAGCATGCTGGTATCTAATTTGAGGCAAGTGCATGTTGACTTTAAGGCATTCAGTTTGCAAGATGCTGACTAGGTCTGTGCCGGTAACAGAATCATTCTATATGGGTAGTGCAGTGGCTAATAACAGGTAAATGGTTAAACAATTTATTAAAGATTAAACCTCTATTCACACACTATCACTTGCTTCCAAGCCTGCTTCAGAGTTAGAAACCATCTCAAAATTACTGGAAGATATATTACTGCTTTTTCTTCTGGTAATTTTGAGATGGTTCCTAACTGTGAAGTGCCTGTGGGAGCAAAGAGTGATAATCTGTGAAGTTGAGCTTAGTCATTGTGAAATAAAAGAACATTTTCATTGCACAGTAACATTTGTGGTTGTAGTATATTGTCCTTTTCAATTTGGCCACAAAACTGTAAATAATCAATTAACAAAGAATGGAACTGGCAAAATAAAGTAACACTAACTTTACCATCCAAGGCGGTTTTGGCTGTAGCTGCCACCTAGCTTTAGGCATACACTGCTTGACTTTAGCCCTTTTCTGAGCCTGATTTGATCATAGCTGACTATATTTTAGCATCAGGTTGAATTTCAGCAGTATGAGGAGCGTAGCAATGGCCAACTAGCTCCTTAACAATTCAAGTTTATTTCATACAAAGGCTTATTATTTAGTAACTACAGGGACTTTAATGCAAGCTAATGGACCTATTCTTAGATTATAGAAGCTTGTAATAAAACGTCAGGCCTGTCAGTGGTTCCATGGCTTAATGAGGAGTTAACTGTCTAAATGAGCAGTCGAACATTCTGCTGGATGTCCAAAATTTTGTATGCCTATCTTGTAGTTTGAGCAGATCTCATGAACCAATAACAACCACATACCAATCACATAATCACAACCACTGTGCCTTGACAAGTGAACACATGCAGTCTAAGAAAAAGGAGGCAAAAAAGTCAATATTTGCAGTGTCAAATGTGTCTGTATATGCACATTTTTCCTTGTTTGACTGAACACAATGGAGAGGTATAAATGTTAATATGGGGATTTTTAAAATTGTTTTTGTAAAACAGGCTGTAGAGAGACTATACCGTCAAAAATATTACACCACCTGGTTTTAGCTTCACTGCACAGCATGGCAAAAGGTTGCAAAACTGCTGTAGCACGGTTTCTATGTTTTTGCTCAGTACTCAAACATGCAGTGTTTAATTGGTGGTAAATGCATTTTTACTGTCACTGTGTGCTGTTTTTGTTGTAGCTCAAAACTGTGCAACCAGGCACAGGCCCAATACTAAATGAGATACATAAACTTTCATTACTCGTTACTTGTCAGATACATTAGCCTCTGAGCTCCAATGCAAAGTTTAGACACCAAACATAACTTGGCTGACTACACCTGAGATTAGGGGAAAACTGTATATTTGATTTCTAACCTAACTGTTCCAGTAACTGATGCTAAACTACATCTGAAAAGGCACAGTTCTGCTCCAATAAAGATCTGCTAAAGATAAAATTGCTATGCTCTCAGTAAGAGAATCTTCACATTCAGAGGTATACAAACAAGGCTGTGATGCTTTACTTCCATTTCTGACCCTGCAAATGTTCTCCTCCCTATGAATCCCTGTCAAAATGTCTCTTGCATCTGCTGTAAAGTACAAATTCTCTAAATGAGAGAACTGCTCTGCCTCTCGCTTTAGCTGTGTAAACAGCCACTGTGTATAATATCTATGCTGCTGGCCTGAAGCTGCTGTTGCTGTATGTTTGTTGAGCGAATAGAGCATATTAGGTCAGTTGAACGTGTGTGCTCAAGCAGGGGCCCCTGCACACAGCAGGAGTGGCCTCGTCTCACACAGGTTGAGATGAATAATACATACATTTCTGGCCACACTGAAGATTCTAATAGAGTTCCCAGATGAGACAGATCATGGGAGAGAGTGATAGGATAAGAGCAATTCTGAAGAAAGAGACAGCACAAGAGAGCTTCAGGAATAGAACAGCTGTAAAGCTTTCTTTGTGGAGAGTTTAGGAGGCTGGCCGTGTTTTTGAAGGCACACTAAATGACCTCATCACATATGCAGGCAGAAAACAGAACCGACGACTTTCACTGTCCAAAGAAGAGTCTCGAGGAAGCAGCTGGAACAATATGTGCAGTGTTTAAATAAGAACTGATGTGTATTTTTATTACATAGAATTGAGAAAGAATGCCAGTGTCCTTGACTTTTTCTGCCATCTTTTCAAAAAGTTTTTGAATGTTGGTGGAATGTAAACTGTGTTTTCCTTCCTATCTCTCAAATATGAACCTTGCACATTAACTAATCACTATATTATATACTATATAATATGGAGCATATACAGTCATTGTCCATCTGTTTCTCTTTTAGTCTTCAATGATCAGGCCCTTCTTAGGACTACCCCTGAGTAGATATTATTTGAGTGGTGGATCATTGTTAGCACTGAAAGGACCCTGATGGTAGTAGTATGCTAATTGGTGTTGACCTTGTCTGGAATTAACTAATCACATACATACATACATATATATATATAAAACCTCTGAGTATTTCTGAAGTGATGGCACATCTGTTCGCTAGTTTAATCATCCATTATTCACCTTTCACCAAGGTATTTTAACAGCCTGTTATAAAACTGTGCAGATGATTATTCAAGTCCAGGTTTTATCATAATCTCTGTCTGTCATCACACAGTGACAGTCAGAGCTCCTCTTTCATTTAGACTGGAATATTAGTCAACACACACCCATGGGAAATAAATTTGTGTAATAAATACGGTACATTGTCTTTCAATTAATCGTCAAAATGTATGTACTTTTTTAGAGGAAATGGCATCTGTCAGAGAAAAAAAAAACAGATGGAGAAGAATCAGCAAAGCTAATCAAAAACATTTTCTGAACACCAACTGTTGGCTGGCTAGTTTGTTTGTGGTGTTTGTAAATTGCATTACAATTACAATTTAAGAAACAGCTACTTTATAACTTAGGCGGGTTAACCGCAGGCGGATGTGTGAGCATTTCGTAGAATGAACTGAGAGACAAACAAATGCAGGTCAGGCCTTTTTTTCTCTTCTAAGTGATGCATGTCCCCAAGTGATGGACCAATGTCCATTTTATTTTTCTTTTAATGTCTGTTTTGATGATACTTTCAATTATACAACTTATAGAGGTGGAGTCTTACTGCTACACATAAAACAAAGGATACCACTTTACACCCTATAGTCAGAAATGATCATTATGCCTACACTAACATTTGAAATATTTAAAATACTGTTTTCCTTCACATTTTTTGCATTATGTACTGCACATAACAGGATGTTTTACTTATTTTTGTTGTCTTACTGTGCTTGTGTATTTGTACTAAGTAAGGCCAGAAACACATTTCACACAATTATAAAAGCACACACCTCAAACTATGCAGACACAGTTTTACACATCTTTGTATTCCAAAATGTGTCACCACACAATTCATAAGGTAATGCAAATACTAGCTGCATTCTGAGTGCTACAGGGGCACTCTAGTGACAGCCAAACTCTCTCATACTGCTAACCTGCTTTCACCCGGTCAGCTGTCACAGCAGATGACCAGTTGAATGAGTCCCTTGCAAAAACAGTTAATTTGCATAAACATATGTACATTGCACATCTCTTCATGCCTACAAAACAGGTAAAGCACGCCTACTACTCCAGAAGTTTACTTGTTGTGGCAGCAGAAATGACAGTAAATCTCACTCTGATTTGTCCTCTGTGAACCCCTTGAATACGGGGTGTTTTAACAAAATAACACAAGGTGAGTTTGTAAAGAATGATTGGTGATGTGTTTTACTCATTTTAATTAGGTTTCCTTCATTAAAAGTCACTCATTAAAAATGGTCATAGCAAAGGAAGCATCGATCTACAAGAAAACCTCACATCTGTGATTCATCAATAGCAAAATAGCAAACATTGGTCTGCGAGCAAAACAACAGATAGCAAGGATGATTTAAGCAGAACACATATATCTGAGAGTGGGTGAGAGGTAAATCAATAAAGGTAGGTTACTATGTGTACATTTAGCACCTGACAGCATTTTATCAATACTCATGGCAATCATGATTGGATGATGACATGCTGAAAATGACAAGGTAAACAATATTTCTAAGACTGCTCCTCTGACGAATACAACATTTCTTATGGTAGGAAAATAGTAGTGACCTACTAACAAATATCTGATTAAGCTGACAGGTTTAATACAGACAGATGAAGAAGAGCAAGTAAGTGAACAGCAAGCCCTGATGTTTAACAGTATATATGATTGTGGACTGTTTCTCTTTTATTTATGTGTTATAACTGCTTATTATTTGTGTTTATAACCTAATTGATAAGCATAAATAAACTGTTTTTAAACCATTAAATAAACCCTTTTAGAAAAGTAGTCTTACTATAAAGTGTCACCAAACAGAACTGACAAGACACTGAACAGCACAATATCAAACACCACAAATCAAGCCCCACAAATTAAGAAAGCAATATGTTTGGTACTTGAACCCCTAATTATGTAAGGATAGAGACGTATTGTGTGGTTGAAGAAGAGCATTACAAACACAACATTCTCATAACCAAACAGTTATATGATGGCTTTGTAATATTATCCTTGTATAATGAGCACTGGTACAGTAACCACCCTGCTACGGACCCTTTTAATCAGCACAAGCCTTCACAACCCCCCCGCTGCACGGGTTCCATTCTTCACCCACCACTCTGCACCGCTGTCTATTTTGCTGGAGGAATGTCCCATCGATTTCTCCATGGTGCATGGCCAGGCTCTTGTCAGAGCGAAACTCATTCGGAATATTAACAGGCGGGTCTCCATAGCAACAAGGAAGAACTGCCCAGCTGCTGCACAATTGGTGGAAGGTGCCGATGATGCTGTTGAAGAGGTGGAAGTGAAGGTGAGAACAGGTACTCCATGCTGTGGTAAGAGAGCAATTTGGGCCAGGCTTTCCACACAAATCGCTGTTCTGCAAGAGAACAATCAGGTCACGGAAGCTGGCAGCAAGTGTGCAGATACTCACACACAAGTTTTCTGAATATATCTGAACATCTGACTGTGAATAGCATAGCCATTATGCTTGTCCCAAAAAGAGTTTCTCAGAGTGATGCCACTTTTGGGTCCCTAAAGGACATTCAAACCATAGTTCTTTAAAATATATCTTTTGAGTTGAGCAAAAATGTCTGGTGGTCCCTGAGGACTGGTCATCAGAACCACAGTGATGTTAGAAATATGATTCTAAAGACCTGTGTGTGTGTGTAGAACCTTTTGTCAAATTTATAGAACTACCACATAACACTATAAATTCTTCACCGGTTGTGTTTGTCTAACATTGTACATCCAACTCAACTGTTTATGGATTGACTGCGCAAAGCAAAAAGTGTTTGGTTTGGGGACTCCTTATATATGCAGGTTCAAGTGCTTAAGTTTATCTACCACTCTGCACACCTCTAGTCTTTAATGGTCTTTTATGTACTTAAAAATGAAAAATAAATAAATAAATAAAGGCAAGATCTGCCACATGATGCCTAAGAATGAGTCACATCAGTCTGACTTACCCTGATAGGAAGCATATTGTGTTTGCTTGATCCTGGAAATGCTGTGACAAAATGGGAAAAAAAAGACAGGGCTTTTTCTTAACTCTTTTAGCTCTGACATACCAAGGTGCTGGAGAGAGTTGGACACTGGAGAGTAATTTAACCACAGCAAAGTAAAACTGAGAATAACAAATGTCAACTAATACATTTAAATATTCTCCATTAACAAATGTTAGTGTGACTGAGTAGCATGAATTTCATGTTGTGTGATTTTATTTCAACATCCTCTGTTAAACCACATTTAAACACGGATGCAAAAATATACAAAATGTATATATGGACAAAAGTATTGGGACACACCTCTTAATCATTGAATTCAGGTGTTTCATTAAGTGCCATTGCCACAGGAGTGACAAGAATGGGTCGTTCTACAGAGCTCACTGAATTCAGGCATAGTACTGTAATAAGATGCCACAAATCAGTTCATGAAATTTCTTCCCTCCTAGATATTCCATAACTGTGAGTGGTATTATTGAAAAGTTGAAGCGTTTAGGAGCTACAACAACTCAGCCATGAAGACCAGGTAAAGTTACAGAATGGGGTGGCCGTGTGCTGAGGCACATAGTGCATAAAATTCATCAATGCTCTGTTGACTCAATAACCGCAGAGTTCCAAACCCCTCTGGCATTAACATCGGCACAAAACCTGTCCGCTGAGAGCATCATGGCATGGGTTTCAAAGGTTGAGAAGCTGCATGCAAGCCTTACATCAGCAAGCACAATGCCAAGTGTCAGATAGAGTGGTATAAAGCATGCCACCAGTGGAAACGTTTTCTGTGGAGTGACTAATCATACTTCTCTGTCTGGCAGTCTGATGGACGAGTCTAGGTTTAGTGAATGCCAGGAGAACATTGCCTGCCTGACTGTGCCAACTGTAAAGTTTGGTGGAGGGGGGGATAATACTGTAACGTTTGACAGGGGAGAGACGCACCTTGGATGAAGCTAACAATATCTCAGAGATAGACAGAATTCGAAATACACAAAACCAGTTCCAAGTCAAAACATGGAAAAAGCCAAAAACCGCCAGCTAAAGTACAAAAGGGTGAAACCAAAGGATGAAGTCGGTAGAAACGAGAGAAAGGGTCATAACATGTAGTCATAGGATATCTAGAAATCGCTCAGTACGTTTTTATGGTGGAGAAGCAATATCTCGCACCGAACCCTACTTTGGACCAGTCTTAAATAGTGCCAAAGTAGGTCAACCTGTATAGGTGCGTTTGATCAATAATCAAGAGACTGTGAGCGCTGGTAGTGACGCGGGCGCTCTTCCCGAGTCATCTGATCTCCTGATGCCGTCTGGGAGATGGAATCCGAAATAGTGTCCGAGTCCGCCTGAGGTGTGACAAATACTATGGGTTTGTTTTACAGTTGTTGGTCTAGACCCCTTAGTTCCAGTGAAGGGAAATCTTAATGCAGCAGACCAAGGCATGTTGGACAATTTTATGCTTCCAACTTTGTGGGGACGGTTTGGGTAAGGTCCTTTTCTGTTCCAGTATAACTGAGTCCCAGTGAGCAGGGCAAGGTCCATAAAGATATGGCTGAGTGAGTTTGGTTTGGAAGAACAGTTTGGATGTGGGTTGCGGTGACCAACTGTATATTAATGCTTATGGATTTAGAATGGGATGTCATAAAAGCTCCTGTAAATGTAAAGTGTAAGTGCCCCAATACTTTTGTCCATATAGTGTATGTAGAACAGAACATGCCAGAAGAAAACTGTACTTCTCAGTTTTTATCATTTCTCATTTTTACATATGACCTGAAAATACCAGCTGCATTTTACAATGTGTTAAAATTTCATTCTGTTTCAAAATTCTGTTTGACTGTTTCCAGAAGACATGGCTGTTTCTGTCCTATATAGTTGCATAGTAGATTACAATCTTACCACCATCTAGTTATTCTCGGAGCTCTATTTCCAACTCTCTCTGGTCTGGCGCCAGTGGACCAGACTGTGACAGGCAAAATGTGTATGGTTTACATTAAATACACCTAAAAAGTTTTTTTCTTCTTCTTTCATGTATTTGACTGGTGTATTCAAGACTCCTCTACACTTTTCCACCTTTTCAGCATTTTCAACAACCTGGAAACAGGACACGCCAAGATAGTACTTTCTTACAGGGATGCACACAGGTACTTGAGTACCGTTGGAGGTGCCAGTATTTGAATATTGATATCTATAATGAATACTGAAATTATTTGAAAATCTTTACTGAATACTGAAATTATTTATGTTTTATTGTGGGAAGACAGAAAATAGCCAGACTATAAACTCAGTGATATCTATACAGAGAACCTATTTTCAAGCAATTGTGCTAACTAGTAACCAAAACCAATGTCTAAACAATACGCAATCCTCAATTAAAGTCAAACGTGAACACCAATAAGAGTGAAGGTGTAGCTATTGGCTAGCAAATTAACAGGCTACTGATCTGCTGCTAATACCATGTATTCAAACAAATCTAATACCACATGATTTGAATGGACAAAAACTTGTGTTAATGACATGAAAATATATCCCAGCAACTCATGATTTAAAATATCATTGAAAAAAGCATTTAAAAAATTCTAATAATTTTGTACCAAGTGGACATTTAGGGGTCAGGGTTTGGGACAGACACCTCTCAATAAAAAATACAGTGCAATGCAAAAATACTCATCCCTCTTAAAAGCCATCAGATTTATCTAGATTACAAATGACACTGATACTTTGTACTGGGTTATATTTCATTTTAAAAGACCCTCAAAATGAATGAATGTAAAAATAATATTGGTTTTATGTAAGAAAATATTCTGTGACAAAAATGACTAACTAAAAATATTATTTGCATAAGTATTCAGTCCCTGTGCTGTGGAAGCTCCAAGTTTACACAGATTATAGATATTGCCCTAACAAGGACACAACTGGCTTAAAATTGACCTTCACCTGTGAATTCTTCAAAAATCTCACATTTTCTGGATGAGCCCCTTATTTAAAAAACATTTTAAACTGTAAATCTGAAATTTAAAGCTCGGAAAATGTAGACTAAAAAGAACTCTTACAAGATCAGAGATATAGTTATAGACATGTATAAGATATGAAAAGGCTACACAATAATATTCAGGTTTGGAAATCCCAGTGAGCACTGCTGGATCAACTGTGTGGAAATGAAAGCTGTATAATACCACCCAGGCACTGCCTAGACAAGGCCTTCCTTCAAAACCCAGCAAAAGAACAAGAAAGGGACTTTTAAGGGAAGCCAGAGAAAGGCCAACAATCACTACGAAGAGACTACAGAGTTCAATGGCTGAAATTGGATTGAAGGTACACCAGTCAACCAGTCAACTATATCAAGAGTTCTGCATAAACCTGGTCTGTACAGGAAGGTGGCTGAAGAAGCCATTACTGAAGAAAAAAACACATCAAATCGTGCTTGGATCCAGCTAAATTGTGGGATAATGGTCTTGTGGAGATGAAAATTGAGCTTTTTGGCCAAAATTCAAAAATACTATGCGCGGCACAAACCTAACACTGCCCATTTCTCAACAAACACCATCCTAAAAGTGAATTATGTGGGTGACAGCATCATGTTGTGCAGATGCTGTTCCTTAGCAGGGACTGAGCATCTTGTTAAAATTGAAAGACAGATGGATGGTGTAAAATACAAGGGGATACTGCAAGATTATTTGCATCAGTCTGCTCCAAAAACTAAAGCCTGGACGAAACTTCAC
The DNA here is from genome assembly GCF_015220715.1 of Pygocentrus nattereri. NCBI lineage: Eukaryota > Metazoa > Chordata > Actinopteri > Characiformes > Serrasalmidae > Pygocentrus > Pygocentrus nattereri. The sequence continues at coordinate 44,515,242 of NC_051211.1, forward strand.
TATCCAGCAGAAAAGTGATCCCAAGCACAAGGCCAAAACAACACAAGAGTGGCTAAACAATAACAAGGCGAATAACTGCGGTGGCCAAGTGAAAGTCCAGATCTCAGTCTAATCAATAATCCATGAAACTATTTAAAAATTGCGATACACAAGTGTCATCCAACCACCCTGAGCAACCTGGAGTAAATCTGCCAGGAAGAACTGGCAAAAATCTCTCCCAAACAGTGTTCAAAGCTGCTGGAAACTTATGACAGATCTGATTAAGACACAAGCACTGTGATACTACTGTCCATTTACTGTAACTATAGAAAGTGTATCATATTTTATCATACATTTTTTTGCAAAAGCATTTATCTGTTGTGTCACCATCAAAGTCCCTACGCTGCACTTTCAAAGAGAAAATACCACAACTCATAAATAAAGCACCACAAACTAAAGACTTTATCAATACATTGCTCCTCTTTTCATGTCACGTGATTTGCAACATCAGCAAGTCTCAGTGAAGAAGCCTTTTCATGTGTATGCAATTCTACCCATTTCAAAGGAAAAATGGAGCGGGAGAAAATGGGGGGAGCATGGTTAATTTCTTTCCCATTGCAGGGCTCAGAGTGAAAGGCGAAAAGTAAATGAACATCCTTCGTAAACACATGCACATTCCTTTTATTTGGTGAGGCTTACTGAAAGTGGGTCACACACTATAACTGGTTTGGTTGCTGGCTTGCTTCAAAAGCAGGCAGCCATGCCACCTCTGCCACCCCTGGACTCCATCATTCTGTGCCAGTTCTCAGCTCCACCTGTTCCATTTCTTCCTCTGCTACTTCTTCTGGTTCTACTTACCTAAAGCCCTAATCCACCCCACCACCCCCATTCTGCTTTTACCTGAGCAAAAACCTGTATATAATAGCACCCTTAAAAGTGCCACAAAGGGTTCTTTGACGGATGCCACAGAAAAAAAGAAAATACACTCTTAGCTATAAAGTTTTGTTAAATGTTCTTGTCTTAACTATATACTCCTAAAAATAGTTATTCAATGATTCTTTAGTAAAGGCAATGATTTTATACAGAACCCTAAACACTCAAAGGACCATTTGAAAGCACTTTTTTCATGTTAAAATGGTCATATTTTATATTACCATATTTCATATGGTCATATTCTCTATGGTGAAAAACAGTTCAAAGTTCTTTGAAGAACCCTTTTAAAAATGGGTCTATGTAGCACCTGAAGGAATTTATTGTTTTGAATTGTGCTATATCTGTGTTACATATTCTGTATTGTGTGTGCTTGTGCTGTGACTGTATTCAGAACATTCTTCTGTCTATTCTTGTTTATCCCTATATGGTCGTGTTTGTCACACCTGTTACTTGTCCTGTATGAGCTGGGTCTAATCTTGGCATCAGTCCAGCTATATAACTGTGTTAACCCAATGTCTTATGGGCTAACCGTGTGTGTCTGTGGCCACGCGAGCAACAATGAAGATCACTGTACAGACAACAGGAGTCCCATGGATTTCTGAAGGGTTTGAAATTCTACACACCAAAAGGAGTTCCTTTTTTGTTATAAGTCAAAGAACCATTTTCAGTACTATGTAGGAAAAACCCTTCCTTGGTGTGGAACCTTTACAGTATGTAGAGGTTCATGAAACTTTAAATAAACACATCTCATGTGTTATTTATGTATGTATGTACACTATATGAACTTGAGTGACATCCCATTCTTAATCCATTGGGTTTAATATGATGTCAGCCCACCCTTTGCAGCTATAACAGCTTCAACTCCTCTGGGAAGGTTTTCCACAAGGTTTAGGAGTGTGTTTATGGAAATTTCTGACCATTCTTATGGAAGCGCATTTGTGAGGTCAGACACTGATGTTGGACGAGAAAGCCTGGCTCGCAGTCTTCACTCTAATTCATCCCAAAGGTGTTCTATTGGGTTGAGGCCAGTCAAGTTCTTCCACACCAAACTCGCTCATCCACGTCTTTATGGACCTTGCTTTGTGCACTGGTATGCTTTACACCCTTGCATTGAGCTTGGTGATGTGAGGCTTGGATGCAGCTGCTTGGCCATGGAAACCCATTCCATGAAGCTCTCTACACTGTTCTTGAGCTAATCTGAAGGCCACATGAAGTTTGGAGCTCTGTAGCAATTGACTCTGCACGCTTTGCTGACCTCTGCACATTATGTGCCTCAGCATCCACTGACCTCGCTCTGTCATTTTACGTGGCCTACCACTTTGTGGCTGAGTTGCATTTGCTACATTTCCCACATGAGGTTAAAATGGCTGTCATTCCCAATCACTTCCACTTTGCCATAATACCACTGACAGTTGACTGTGGAATGTTTAGTAGTGAGGAAATTTCATGACAGGTGGTGTCCTGAGAGCGACCCATTCTTTCACAAATGTTTATAGAAGCAGTTTGCAGGCCTGGGTGCTTGGTTTTATACACCTGTGGCCATGGAAGTGACTCAATGATTTGGATGGGTGAGTGAATACTTTTGGAAATATAGTGTATGTATGTATTTTAATTCTCATCTAAACATTTCCCTTAAGGGAATGCAAGCAAATCTCTTAAACGATAAACTTAAGGCCAAAAATTTTACTTAAGTATGCATCTTAATTTATGAAAATAATAACAATTTAAAATGCAGGTCACAATATTGAGTCATAACAATCTCTATTGAATATTTTCCCCAAATCATTCAGCTCTATTAAATTATCTTCCTGGTATCCCACCAAGCAGCCATTTTATTTTTGTCATTTTGTACATTTTACAAATAAAGTGTGTCATAAACTGCAAAACACAATTCTATTTGTATCACACTTGCATTGTGAGGCAAGCCTGTATTTTAGCCATGGAGTTTGAACTGGTATTTAAGATATATAAGATACTCAGCTACATTAAACTTTTAGCTCCAGTGCAAAACTAAAGAAGAAAACTTTGCTGACAAAGTACATGTTGAGTAAGGAGAAAATTCTGCTAATAAGATTTTTGTCTGAGCCTTGGCTTTACGCTAGACTCAACCACTTCAACCACTACAACTGGCAGAGCTGTGCTCAAAATAATATGGAAATGAATCCAAATTATATTCTCTGCAGTAGTATTGAAGTACTGCAATTCTGATTTAGAAAGCAACTTTCAGCATTGCACTGTTAGTTCCTTTAGGCCTGAGTGACACTTTTATTACAAAAGACCACATAATTTTAGTTGTCTCCCTTAAATTCTAGGTCATTATTGTACATTGTGCCCTTAAACTGTCCTTCAGAGAGATCACTGAAATTTCAGTTTACCTGTTTCAGAAAGCTTTAGAGAATATTGCCTCACTACAAATGTGAAAGTGCATCTAATCCACAGAATCAGTAAAATATCAAATTCTAGAGTCATCAGCTGCATATTGATCCAAAGCTGTGTTTTTTTGATTACCGTCCTGGAATTCCCCTGCTCTGCACATTTGAGTGTTTCCCTGCTTCCAGCATGACTCAAGCAATCATCTCATCAGCTAATTAAAAAGCCTTTAATGAGGTTAAAATGGGTGTGTTAGAGCAACAAGACATTAAAATTGGCAGGGTAAGGGTACTCCTGGGCCACAATTGTGGAACACTGCTCTAAATAAATAGATAAAGAAATCCCAGCTTAAAAAATCTATTTCAGACATGAAATAAATAGCGATATTGGACACTACCTCATGCTGCTTACTTCTTTTTGCTTACCAATAAAACAAGCATGCATTTCTGGACTGCATTAAGTCCTCTGGGCATGGAACCAGAATTAATTTGCCACATGACAGTGTGAAATCACACAGCTCTAGCCGCCCAAGAAGACAGTCAGGCTACGCCTCCAGTGTGAACATGCTAAGTCATTATATCACAGCTCAAACTGCCCAAGTTCTCCTTGACAACAAGGTCATCCTTTCCTATTTCTAGTATAAATAGGCTGTGATTTGCCATTTTGAAATCCCACAGTGACTCCAAGAACAAAGATCACAGAGGAAAAGCTAAATGAGGCATCCCACAGAAAGCATACAACATTTGTTTTATATTTTTTGTAATAAAGCAACAAGCTATAAGAGGTTGTATGTTAGTGATTTTTACCACAGTTATGGGGCACACTGACATGAATAAATGTTTGAAATGCAGAATATTTAGACAATGTTTTACATTATATAAGCAGGAGCTGAAATTTTATGAATGCTTTCACACACAGCTTGGATGTCCATAACCCAGTTGAGCTGCTTCTGGAGAGCCGTGACAAAGCAAAAGAAAAACTATGTTGGTCAGAAGGTTGTAGCTGCTGAGACAGTGTAGATCTGTCATCTTGGCTTTCACCAAAAATCACATTTATTGTACATGATATCATCAGTTATCAGTTTTTCATTAATTTACTAATTTTCAAATGAACTGAATAAAATAAAAAGCTCTTAGTGTGTAGACACAACCAAGTGCACAGTAAAATCCCTTAATCCACGTTAAAATCAACACTGTCTCAAGTGGGATGTTTGTTTTATAGAAACCCAAAATTCCATATACACCGATCAGGCATAAAATTATGACCACCTTGTTTCTACACTCATTGTCCATTTTATCAGCTCCACTTACTATATAGGGGCACTTTGTATTTCTACAGTTACAGACTGTAGTCCATCTGTTTCTCTGAATACTTTGTTAGCCCCCTTTTACCCTGTTCTTCAGTGGTCAGGACCACCATAGGCCCTCACAGAGCAGGTACTATTCTCAGCACTGCAGTAACACTGATGTGGTGGTGGCGTGTTAGCGTGTGTTGTGGTGGTATGAGTATATCAGATACAGCAGTGCTGCTGGAGTTGGTGCTGGAGCTCACTGTCCACACTCTATTAGACACTCCTACCTTGTCAGTCCACCTTAGTGTAAGGTCAGAGACAACAGCTCATCTGCTGCTGCACAGTTTGTGCTGGTCAAGCTCTTGAGCGGATCAGAGTTTTTAAACACCTCAGTGTCACTGCTGGACTGAGAAATAATCCACCAACCAATGATATCCAGCCAACAGCGTCCTGTGGGCAATGTCCTGTGATCACAAATGAAGCAAAAGAGGATGACTAACACTAACAGTGCAGCAGCAGATGATCTACTGTCTCTGACTTTACATCTACAAGATGTTCATCTAATAGAGTGGCACACATACTAATTGCAGTACAATAAAAAAAAAACTTCAAGTCCTGGCTTGGCTGCAACAATCAACTTTAATTCCATCAAACAGGAAAATCATTTTTAATATCTTGCCACACTGACACTAAATTCAGTTGATGTAAATACAATTAATCAATGAATATGTAAATATTAAATTGTATACAATGCTTCATGTGGTGTAACATAATCTACTGTAAACAACTGATTATTCTACAGCAGATGGATGTTAGACTGAAAATGCTAGAGAAGTCCTTTGAATCTGCACTCTTTGTCAAACACTAGCATTTTTGCTTTCAGGCCATGACACCACAACCTTGAACCAAACACTTGATCCAAAGATTTCTTTCTCAACAAACATACAGCATTAAATATATCTTCCTATGCAAAGCACTTTGGGCTGGTACAGGCTGGAGTTGTGTTAGGACAAAACAGCACTGACCCATGCACTGGCTCTGTTTGAAGAGGGCCACAGCTCATATTTGATGAGCGAGATTGCTTTGAGGGAAAAGGCCACTCCATTACTGCATTTTGTATGCTCTGGGTGCAAATCAGAAAGTTACATTTCATTATCTATGGAGTGGGTTCGATTCCATGTCCATATCAATCTATCAGAGGCTTTTGTGGGTGAAGGTGAGGTCAGAGCAACATTTCATACTGTGATAGTGCTGGACAGAGGTACAAAGTCTTTTCTCAGTCACAGGAAGGGTAATTGGGGCGATGCAATGATCCTAATAAGGGTTAACCAGAATTCAGTAATGCAGGGATATCTCAACATAACAAATTGAGAGGCAAATTTTCAACACCACAATGTCATGTCACCACCATAAGACCTGGATCGTCCAATGGGCTTTATGGTTGTATGCCCAGGTGCCCAAGCCACTTGGGTTTCCTCTGAGTGATTATATCAAAAATTAAACCGCAGTCTTGATTTGTGGTGAAAAATACAGTACTAATTTCAGCCTTGCGTTACACCCAATCAACATCCTGATGCTCTCCACATCATTTATGAATGTCACTGTTGACAGTGATCTGTCTAGTTCCACAAATAAACTCATAAAGTCATAAAGTAACATAAAGATGTTCCATACACATTTTTCATGCCGCCATGGCAGTATGCTTTAGCTTAGGATGCTCAATGATTCAGTTTTTAAGTTTGCTTGCAAGTTTTTCTTGTCACTGTGTGTTTGGACTATGTGCTGTTTGGTAACTTGTTATTGACTTTAAGCTACTAGAGAAGACACAGTTCCTTCTGGATGAAATGGACAACAAAATAATAACAGTATTAGCCTAATAAAGCCATATGCTGCATATGGTAAGACGTTTTGTACAACTATTTACTGGAGTGTGTGGGAGCTTTAGAGAAACAATGAAGAATATAGATAACTTGATTTTGATTCTGTTTGCCATAAGCCCACAGCTTATTTGAAACATTCAATACAGGAAAAAAGCTGCTTAACAATGCAATTAGTGTGCAGCCATCATTGCACTGTATTGGCAAAGTGCTACTCCTTGTGATGCTATACAAATTTTCCCTGACCACCAAAAAACTGTTCCAGATAGGGGCCCTCCAAACATTTCTGCCCCAGGGATTATAATCTGATTATTCAAGCCTGACCATTATATGCAATACCACTGTCAAATGTGACTGTTTTAATCACAAATTAGTGGCAGCATGTTAGTGTTCTGATTAGTGTATGCTTGAATAAGCATTAAAATTAGCTTTGTAAGACTCTAATTAAGTGTGTGCTTATGGAGATCCAGGCACTGGAAATGTAACCCTTATTGATACTCTGCCTTAATGTCAACCAAAACTTTCTGAACATTTTTTTTACTCTTTTTATTAAAATGACACACTTATGTTGTTGGCATCACAAGTTCTAGTTATATTTACTGTCATGTACTCAGAATGCAAATCATTAAATATAATGAAAGTCTTATACTACAGCAGCACAATCCTACACACAACATACAGTACAACATAAATTGCAAGGGGGAAGCAACAATGGAAGGTGGTATTGCACACATTAGACCAGGGGTGTCAAACCCAACCACTAACAGGGCCTTATCAAATATCTCAACAAATCTGTGGGCGTATGTTTTCATTTAGTTTTTAAATAACATCTTGCTATAACCTCAACTGCCCAATGTATGTGCAAAATACTCCAAAAGATCAACAAGAAAAATCCAGGGACTTCTAGTAAACGTTGATATATTACATGAATACTTGAATTATTTAAAAAAATGTCCCCAGGAGGTATGTCTTGATCTAGACACCTGGCATATGTTCTTTGCTGCAAGTTCATTAATTCATGGGATCAATTTCTGAGCTGCTGAGTTAAGCATTTATGCTGGTTGAACTGCAGCTGAAACGCAGCTAGTGTGTTTGGTTATATGATTGGTGTGGCAGAATTGTGGTGTAACCACCGTTCCATAGATTGTTTTTTAGGGGAGGTGTGTGAAGGCATACATTACATTATCAATGCATGCTGGGGATTGTAGTGCAGGGCATTGTGAAATGGGCTAATATTAAAAGAAATTTTAATTAATTGTACCATAGGCCTTATTTTATTTATTTTTTTTTTTTTGCAATCAAATGTTTTTATTTTTTAAGATAGTGCTCCAGTGTAATACAAAATACAGTAAGCAACAAAATTCATAGCAACAAATTGAAGCACCCCACGTTATTCCATATAATAGGCCAACTGATTTGACCTTGGGCACTTTTTAGCTCTTTTCCCCATACGGTTTGTAGACCTAAAGGTTTATATACAGCACGTAGCAAAATAAGATAAACTTTGGATAACCAACCTTTGGTCCCCATGTTGGCAATGAACGACTTATGGAATGGGTGTAAGGGTAAAGCACAGCCCCAAGGAACACCATATGCCTTCATGGCCGCACAAAGGTGAAGATCGAGAAAAAATGAGAGTCTTGGAATGTCCGAAGTCCCGAATCATTAAAGATGTCATCTAGAACATATATTCCCTTTTGTTGCCATTGAGGAAAGAAGAAAGGCTTATTGGCAGTAAGTAATTTATAGTTGTGAAAAATTGGGGAGCATTTGTGCCAAACGGTTGTGGTTTTAGTTAGTTTTTCTACCACCCGCCATGTTAGAAGTAAGTTATTAATTAGAGGACCATGTCTCAGTCTACACTGCTTTACAGGAATATTCGAGTCGATGAGATCTTCTAATCTATGTGGAGCATCCAGACTTTCCTCAAGAGACCACCAAGATTTTTGAGTATCTGAATCGACCCACACTGACAATGGACGAAGGACAAAGGAATAATAATATAATTTATTAGGAAGAGAAAGTCCTTCATCTGCTTTATTACGCTGAAGAGCACCAAGTTTAATTCGAGCTTTCTTGTCTATCCATATGTAAGCTGAGATAGTAGAGTGAAGTTTGTCTCAGAAACCTACCGGAGGAGCAGGTAGAATTTTTAGCGGGGACCCCAGTTTGCTAGCTGTATTAAAGGCTTACTAATAACAATGACAATAGGGCTCTAATAAAATACAATTTTAATTCCAGATTTACCTTCTCAGCAGCCAGGAATCTGTCTCATAATGCAGCATTTCTTGCTTACCCGGCTAACTTTGAGCTAAGTTGGATCTAACAATTTACTTTCTATGTACTTAGCTAGCATGATATCTAATCTTCACTGGTGAGTCTTCCTCATCTTTCATACTGTTGGGTGCTATCCATGTGTTGCACATGCACAATGATGAATCACAGCCTGAGTGTCTAAACCTGGATTAGCAGAGACAGTTGTTAATCACTCTTAAAAAATGAGTCAGCCGCGACTGTGTTTGTCAGGATTTGTGAAGTTGAAAGTCAGTCAGAAGGCATGTCGAAGTTAAACCTGCTGTGTAACACGCACCCCAGATCGGCTACCTTTTACTATACAACTTGTTGTAAGTTGAAAAGTATGCAGACAAAAGAGTGTCATGCATGATCCACTATTTGACTATAGTACCTGGAACAAAATTACCACAATTTTGAATGTAAAAAAGAGTTTTCTGTTTACTATTACATTACATTACATTACATTACTATTACATACTATTATGCTGTGCATTTAAACTAAACTGATATTCTATGAGAATATTTTTAATAATTTGAATTTAATAAAAAATATCATTGATACACATACACTGTCTATGTTTGTAAAAGACATTCTTTACATTTTTGACATATTCTTTTTAAACAAACTGAAACATGTCCAGTCAACATCGAATATAAAGCAGATGTAAATGCAATTCAGTGCTTGACTTTGCTCATCATGATAAGCTCATTTAAAAAAAGAGGTTAATGAGGTTGAGCTTGCTGACCAATTTCTAAGAGATAGTTGTGGCGCATCAAAAAAAAAGTCCCCTGTTGCTCTGTGGCTCGGCCTCGCGCTCCATCTGTGCTCAGCAAGTCTGCACTGAGTCATTATGAACGCTCTCAACAGGCAGGCCGACGGCCGAGCCGAACACTCACGAGAAATGCTTTCACACTCCGTTCTCTCCACCCTACCATAATCCGAGCACACGCCTCCACTAATAGCCCGGCATGGAATTCCATCACTTATGCAACACGAGAGCCCTTACGACTCATTAGTACACAATAGCTAACAGCTTTGACAAATATGTGTAATACTAATCAAGACTGTGTACAGAACTACAGTATAAACAGAGCGCCTGTGTTTTTGCAGAGATAAAACTGCGTGATTGTGTTGCGAGGCATCAGGTTACAGGATGAGTGTAGGAGGGATGGGGCCTGCTGAAGCTGCTGTGGCCCCCTGTGGCCCCTACAGCAGTCAGCTGTTATTGGGAGTGGCTGAGATTCCACTGACTGAACACGGTGGCAGACACACCTCACATTCACAGAGAGAGAAAAAGAGAGATTAACAGTTATTTGTTTTCTTAAGCATTTTTCTAGACTCTAATATGTTATTAACCTCTCAAATAGATGATCCCAAACCCTGTGACCTGTTGCTTTGGCAGTCCAAATGTAGAATTGTCATTCCAATAAAGCAACTTGAATTAAAATTTTAAAAAATGAGAGAGAGAGAGAGAGAGAGAGAGAGAGAGAGAGAATAAGAGAGCAAGAGAGATGAAGAGAGCAAGAGAGGGATGGAAGGCTAGAGTGAGACCTAGAGAAAGACAGAGAGAGAGGTCAAATGTGTAAAAATGAGATATGTTCAGAAAAAAGGAAATATGTTTTCAGCTCAATGTTAGTTGTGTATCCCTGTGTTTTCTCCTGAGCTCAGATTTAATTCTGCAGAAAAAGGACCATCTCCACTCTGGCAAAGCCTGCTTACAACATCACTGAAATTGCTGTGAAATATCCACAGCAATAAAAACAACCTGCGTCTGGAGACCAAAACAAGAGAAAAAAGCAACAGATAAGGAAAGCCTACTATGTCTAAAGCATACAGAAATAGCAAAAAATGTATCTGAGCAGAGTTCTGTTCAGTCGTTTGGTGGAAAGCGATATTTATTAATAAGCTTCAATTTACTATGACCACTGTTTAATTCATCCACTTCTGCCACCATTGTCCTCGTATGAGTTCCCTTGAGCATACATGATAGAGCTCTTGTTAATGTAATGGCAACTCTATGGCTCTCTATGCAACCATAGTGGATTTAAGAGGATAGGAGAGAAATGCCTGGTCCTGGGTCACGGCTGAATCCCTGTACATCCTGCCTGGTCGGATAGAGGCTTTGAGGGGTTAAAGTGACCCACAGGCCCTTGCTAGGGGCCTGCTGTGCATGGCTCAGCATGGCCAGGCCCGAGCAGATGGTGGCCATATGTCTTCAGTACACAGACCAAGAGGCAGGAATATGTGGCCAGAGATGAGGAAGAGGAATTCTGAAGATGGACTGCCATCTTGCCTTTATATTCTAGAAGCAAGTGGCTCCACAGTCACTAATAATCATGGAAAAACTGCAGTAAAGTTCACTAAAATGCTTAAAATCATCTTATATATAGGGTGCTATAGGGATAAAGGTCCCTTGAGTTTTATTTACTTCCAGAACACTGTGTGGCACCAAACATCAACACAGCACTCTCTTCAACACCTGTTCACAGTTGTGCACTGTGAAGTACTACTGATCCACATGTTCATGCAGTGGCAGAAGAAAAAGTTGTTCTGATATTTTACCATTTTTAAAACTTTCTTGATTTATATTCCAAGACATTACGAGCCTTAAAATGAATGCCTGTATCATTATAGTTTATACAAAACTTTGTTCAACCCTTAGAACCTTAAGCTTTTTATCACCGTTTTAAACAAAATGGGTTTTTTTCCACAAAACCAGGGAAAAAACAATATAATTTGACTTTAATTTTAAGGATAATCCCGCCTCATTAGTAATCTAAAATTATTCTGACACATACTGGAAAAATGTGACTAAAAACAGTATATCTGACAATCTATGTCAATGTGATTTGTGTCAAATATTATTGTGATTAGTCTATTTTGTAGTAAACCACAACCATCAGTGGCCATCAATATGGTGAGTTTTGTAAATCAGTCCATAGTGATGCAATCAGTAGAGGCAATAACTACCAACTAAATATGAAGATGGTATTTGTCATAAAATGACCATGCTGGATAGCTAGCTAATCTAGTATCAATCCAACACAATTTAATGCTGGTCTAAGCTGTTTTAGCTAGCCTGCACTACACCTGTAGTTAAAAACCTTGGATCTGTTTTCAGTTGATGTTCAAACATGCTTCAGTTAAAATGTTAAAAAACATTCAGTATTGCACAATTTACTGAGAAAGCTAGCTAGTTTGCCAACCAAGTAAAATATTAAGGCTTGTTAGCTACTGTTTACCATGAGAGAGGTTACAGAAGTGTGTAATAAAACTTTAGGCCTGCTGGTGGGCCCTTGGTAAACTATATATGTTTCAACAAACAATTTTGGATTACAGTGTATCTAGTCAGTGTATCAGAAATAGCACTTCAATTAAATTGTGCTGTTGCAGAGGTCACTGAGTTCATACTGAAACAATATGTAGGAACTTCCTAAATAGTTCTTGGCTCAGATGTGCAGTTCTGGGGAAAATACTTTAATTGATTAGACTTAATTGAATTGAATTAAAGACTTTAATTGAAAAGACTTAATTGTAAAGGTTGTACATCAACTACAGGTTTTGGTAGAACCACAGAGTCACATGACTCAACTGACCTTGCCCCTGAGTGACACAACTCAACTCAGGCTTGACACATAAATGCTTCCCCTGCTTTATCATACCAATGAAAAATAGTGAGCGGTTGTTAACAAGCTGTTGTTTTGTGTGGAAGTGATTCTTGACTCCTGACTAACAGAGATTGTGGCTGTCACAAGCACCAATGTTAGAGGCATCATGACCGGAGGTCGCAGAACTGTGAGCGAAACTTTGCTGAGCTGTGCGACGATGAGGAAATGTAAGTGAACACGGCTGACTGTTATTCCGTTTTTAATGTCAGACCATTAAGACAATGAAGATGAAATCTCAAGAAAACTTTGTTTTTCCATATGAACTTTTTCCAGCCATTATACAAAGAAATTCAAACACATCGTTTGCTTCTGAATTTAAATTATGTCTCAAATAATGCACATTTATATGGGAACTGCAACAGTAAATATACATTTCAATTAGCATTTTAAATTTGCATTTGAATTTGAAAAAAGTGTGGAATATGTTGCCATACATGTGCAGAATGTAAATAAAAATAGATTGCAATGATACCCAAATCATGTAAACCACATTTTAAAGGTTTTCAATAGTACAAAGGCAACATATTAAACGTTGAAACTAAGAACTTTTATTGCTTTTTTGAAAATGTTATGCCCATTTTGAATGAATGCCAACAACACATTCCAAAAAAGGAATGTGGCATGCTTACCACTGTTTCATGTTTCATCACCTTTTCTTTTAACAACACTCTGTAAGCGTTTGGGAACTGAGGAGACACTGCTGTAGTTTTGAAAGTGAAATGTTTTCCTGTTCTTGTTTGATATAGGATTTCAGCTGCTTAACTGTTCGGGGTCTTTTCATTTCATAATGTGCCAAATGTTTTCAGTGCTGACAGGTCTGGACTGCAGGCAGGAGCAATGCAGTTGTGATAAATGCAGAATGTGGTTTAACATCATCTTGCTGAATTAGGCAAGGCTTTCCCTTAAAACGATGGATGGCAGCATATGTTGCTAAAACTTATATACACATATATTGTTCAAAGATGTGCATGTCACCCATGCCATGTGCAATAATGCCCCCCTAATCCATCATGAATACTGGCTTTTTAACTGTGCACTGAAAACAATCTGAGTGTACTTTAGCCCAGAGGACACAGTGTCCATGATCTCCAAAAAGAATTTCAAATGTTGATTCGTTGGACCACGAGACACTTTTACACTTCACCTAAGTCCATTTTAATGTCTGTTTTGAATGCAGTGCCTCCTGAGGGCCCAAAGATAATGGCCAGCAAATACTGTTTTTTGGCCTTATCCCTTTTATACAGAGATTTATCCAGATTGTCTAGATCTTTTATTAATAATATGTATCTTAGCTGATGAAAAGCAAAAGTTCTTTGCTGCATTTTGTTGAAAAACATTATTCTTGAATTGTGGCACTATTTGCTTGTGCAGTCTTTCACAGAGTGGTGAACCCCTCCCCATCTTTAGTTATGAAAGACTCAGCCTCTCTGAGATGTTCTATTTATACCCAATCATGTTACTGACCTGTTGCCTAAAAGCCCTCAGGTGTTTTTAAACATTACAGAACCAGCCTTTTGTTGTCCCCATCCCAACATTTTGGAACGTGATGTTGGCATCAAATTCAAAATAGGCAAATATCTTTTTCAAACATTTGATATGTCGTTCTGCACTATTTTCAATTAAATATAATTTTTTTAAATTCACAATTTGCACAGTGTCCCAACTTTTTTGGAAATTGGGTGGTACAAGGCTTTTCATTTGCTCTCCATGATTTTTTGCTAAAAGAACAGAAAGGCCTGGCACCCTGCTATTTCATACAGGCTGTTGTCAAAAATAATGTAAAAGAACATGTTGATAATTTTTTTGACCAAAGCACATGACAATTATAATAATAATTAGAAATCGGCAAGCATTAATTAATACCCACACCTGATTTGAGAGGAATGCTTTTAAAGTTGTCAGGGTAATTACATCAGTACCAAACAGAAAAGGCAAATGAAATCGAAGTAATGTGGAATATTATAAAGCTGCTGGAGAGTTCCTTTAATATTCCACATTTGCAGGACATTTAGGTTCCTCTCCTTACATATGCGTTCTCTTTGCCACCTGTACACCCAGCTTAATTACAGGCAAACCCAAATTAAATGCTCACTGGCATTTAAACATCTGCCTGCTCCAATCTGTACCCTACAAAAAAGGTTGGATTGTCATAAAACACTCATCAAAAGTGTGCAGTTACTCATGTATTCAAGTACACATGCAAATTTATATACTGAAATTTCAAAGCAGCTCCATTTCAGCTCTGAACTGAGGCTTGTCCTTCTGCACTGCTGAGTGTTTTTTCTGCTTTAGCTAATGTATTATCAATTATACTTTCAGGCCCAACTAAAGGTTTGCACATGTAAAAACACATGCGAAAAAAAGAGAGGAACATATAAGCCAGCATCAATGCCAACACATATTTACTAAGTCTAAAAGTATATTTAAGAATGATGATAGATTAATTGATACATTAATAACCACTGAAAGGCAGCTACCTTCCACCCGATGACTGCTGGGATAGGCTTCAGCTCCCCCTGTGACCCAGAAGGATAAGCAGCTTAGAAGGCGTGTGTGCAGGTATATGAAAGGCACCTACTACCAAGTCTGCAGTTGCTGCGTTTTTTGTGTTCAGACTAATGCTTTACTGTTTTGTTTTGAAATATTATTTTGAGTCAAATATGTATACAAATTAAATATGCAGCTTCCGCCAAACAGAGTGAAATAGAGGAAACTCTTAAGAAACAGTTTTACAGTACTCTAAATGTTCAGAATGTACGTGATCACTGGAGAGATTGTGATTTTAATCAAGTGTGAACCTTCAGTGTTTGTAGTTTTTACCAGTCCACTAAGCAATGATTCTGGAGCAAATTACCTTCTGTTAGAAAATATGTCAATATGTCAAAATATCAATAATACTAACTTCTGCTAGCTTCCCTATGTTAGTCTAGTACTTTGTTAGCACTGAGCTAACAGTGATACATTTGAACATTATTTGGTTATTTTTGATTAAGCAGACATTTGCAGCTTCTAAGAGACATTCTGTGCTTTACTAAAGTTTTTTACAGGTGTAGCATATATATTGCTGTTGTCAGAAGAAAACCTCGTATCTCCAAAATGGTAACTTTACAGGAAAAGGAAAAAACCTTTCTTTCGATCCTTCCATCATGTAAGTTTAACACAATATAAAGGACAAAACGTTTTTTAAAATTATATAAAAAAATAACTGGAAAACGATATTTTATATATATATATATATATATATATATATATAGTGTTTCACAGTGACTCACAGTGACAGAGCTTCCGTCGCCAGTTTCCATTTATAACAACCCTTATTTTCTGCTGAGCGTTTTAAAAGTTGAACTCTTTCATCCAAAATTTATCAATGAAACAAGAGTAGCACTGTAAGTCCTATAGAGTTTAAATGCAAACATGATTCTATTTAATAAAAATGAATTAAAGAAAAAAATTGATATTTAATTTTTGGTGCCCAGAAATCAGTGGGCCCTAGTTGGGCTCTGGTTTTTATAATTCACCAAATCCTGAGCACTCTTTTAGCAGTAGTCCTAATCGACCTCACAATAATGCAATCATCAAAGCTAATCAAGATAAACAGCTAAACAGATAATGGCTCTGTTTGACTGACAGACAAGGTTTAAAATATCGCCAATGTAATCTCTGTCTTGGGTTGCATTTGGTAAGCTGAATAAGCCTAATTGACTGCTATCTTGCATTAACTGGAAGTCCTTTTTTTTCTATTTGTCTGCTAGAACTTGGACAATTTTAACCTTAATGCCAACATGATTGTAATGAATTTCCAGACACTGTGATACAGATGTTGTATAGAGGCTATCAGAGGTAATATGGGGAAATTACAAGATACTTATCTTGTACAAATTGGCCTGTTAGTTCACTTACAAATTATATTACTGGACTTCCTCTAATATAATTAGGCTAACTTGAATAGACCTTAGAGGGAAATTCCACTACTTAAAAATTGTGCTCAATTAAAAAGTTACATTGTGAACAAAGTCATTCGGAATGGTTTCATGTGAAATGCTCCATTCTAGAGAAATTTTGAATTGTCCACAGGATGGTGGTAGAAACCAGATGTCTGAACTGTTTAATGCGTCTAAAAGCTACTTAACAGAAAGTACTTACAGAAAATTGTCATGAATACACTGCATTATGCCTGAGACATTATTTTTTGACAGTTATTTATCATTTTAACTATACTTGACATACATTTTATATTTTACATATTTATCTTTTTACTGCAATCACTACAGATATCATTTATAAACAGTTACATTATTTTATTACATTAAGTACTGGTCTTTTTTTGTTTTTATATATCCATTCATGGTGGAGAGTAGATGAGTAGATGTGTAATGCATATATGTGTTGTAAGGCTAAACAGACCCCAAAGAAAAGATTTTTCAGATTTACCACTATTTTCACATCATCAACATGGACATAAAAACCCAGAAAATACTTACAGTTTGACTGGTCATGATAGATACTAAATAAAATGGCTATCTTTGTGTTGCAGACATTGCAACCCCTGATTCTTATCACTACCACTGTAAAGAAGTACAGGTCTGTAAAATTCTCTACAATTAACAATTTCATGTCAAATGACTTAATGACTTTGTTTGCATCTCAGTGAATGAACTATTCAGAACCTTAGAGAAAAACAGTGGAATTCCCCCTCAACCTGTTAACTGTAACTCCATTTTTGTCTGAAAGGGCGTACCTAAATAAAAGGAGCTCTGTTCCCCTCTGTTTGGGCTACAGTCATGAACTTGGTCTCATTTGAAAGGCAACACTCTCACTTTTTTCCAAGTGTCAGAATAACTGTATAAATTACTGACAAAGTAACAGAGGCTAGAATAGAGGAGTTTATTCTCCCTGACTCTAAACTGATCTCTGACTCTTGCTGTATTATCCTATGTTTTGGATTATGGTCTCCGTGAATCGCAGCAAGGCTTTCAAGGTTAAGATCCACAGATTTGCTAATGTTGAGAAAATACAAGAATTAAATCTTGATAATTTCAAGCTTTCTAACGGTATATTTCCTCACCATATTGCCAGACAATTGAATGCATAAAAATGACATATAATAATCAAAAGAGAAGGCTTTGACAGAAGTCTGTTCAGTACCCCTACAGTGATCTAGAAAAGCTAAGTATACAAAGCTTTTTTCCCCTACATGTGTTGTAATCTTAAATTTCATTCATGTCATGAAATCAGGAAAATTAAATCAACTAAACTAACTTACAGTTGGGTCGGATGCAATGCCATGTTAGCCACAGTAAAATGGATCAGCATGTGCAACTGGAACCTTCTGTGTGCTACTGTGTTTTCTACCACTATCTTCTTGCTGCCTTTATATTGGATGCTACATATTTTGCCTTTGTTACATCATGTTCTTTATATAGCAAAATAAATGTGAAAACCTTGCAAAATCACACAATTAAAAGAAAGATTTAAAGAATTAAAAAGCAGATTAAAAAGCTTCAACATCTAGTTCTGCTAACCAGCTAATTAGCTGCCCTTTCTTAAATAAGCTGTATTACAACAGGAAACCCACTGGGTCTATAGGACTGCACTCTGATACTCGTGTTATAGAGTTAGCTTTGCTTTTGCACTGGCTCGTATTTCCACAGGGGAAATGTTTCAGAATGATCATTTATGACACAGTGCGACTTTTGCCCTGACCTGAAATCTGAAACAGCGGAGGGAACAAATTATGAAGGCTATGTCAAAAGTCACCTGCAAATGCCACAGTAGCATGCTCTTACATGTGCAAATGAGACCATTAAGGTGACAATTATTGTTTTTCACACTGACATTTGGTTCGATCTGTCTGCCAGGAAAAAAGTCCTTGAAGCCGTCAGTGCCTGGATGGGGTGTCACAGGCATAGGATTCATCACGTCCCAGGAAAACAGTGCTGAAAAATGCAAACTAATACAACAGCTCCAGGGAGGACAACCATCGCTCACACTTTCACTCCTTCCAGCAAATTCTTTCAAATGGAACTATGCACACTGTTTACCCAAATGACGGTTGATAATGATACTCTTATTTTTATGTTTTGGGTTTCTCCACATGCTCTTAACCAGAAACTCATGAATAGTATTCAGCCTCCTTTTTGTTTTTTGTTCTCCTTTATTTAGAACCAGGCTCCAGTAACCCCCGTGAACCAGAAGGAGAAGCGTCTCAGAAGATATATGTGTGTGTGTCTGTGTGTATTTAGAACCACTGACCTGAAGTGAAGGGACCTGACAGCAGCTCAATGACAGTAACCAAGCCACAGGTATTTTGTAACATTGCTTACAGTCCAGGTGCACAGTTTACAGTAGCTTAGCCGTCACTGCTGTCCAGATGTGGAGTAGGTGGACTGAGTGGAAGCGAGTATTGCAGGGTGTTTCACAACTGGTGAGAGATCATGTTCCTTCAGGTTAAACTATATTCTGTATATTGTTTCTGTCACAAGGACATCTCATAACTACATTCTTTTCACCATTTGAGAGGGTCAACTGCCTTTTATACTGTGTGATTTAATGATATACTGACCAACTGGGCCTGATCACCCACAGTATATCACGCAAGCTCAAAACCATTTGAAAAATGGAAACAGCTGCAAGTGGTGAGACTCTTAGACACCAGACTTTGAAATTAAATGGCATGAAATGTGAATTTGAACCTTTTAAGCATTAGTTTTAAATGTGTGGCATTCCTTACATTAGTAAGATGTGATGTGTTGGTACAGCCTGCTTAGGCCAGCTTCAATGTGCCTGAGTGAGTACTAAACAGGAGCCTTTTTCTCTACTAGTTCTACCAAGGTCTCTCTTTTCTCAGCTTTAGCCTTGCCTTTGAGACACGAATAGACAGACAGAAACATAAGGGCTTTATACACAAGATAAAAGGCTAGAAACGACAGAAAAAGGAGGAAGAATGAACTAAACACAAGTGAAAGGACTAATGAGTAGGCAGGAGACATGAGAAGACACTGGAAAGGATGGAGCTATGTCAGGGAAAACTGATAACTGATAGCCCTGATTCTACTTATATACTGTTTGTGGTCAATCAGATGAGACATGTTAGCAGTCCATATTTGGTTTCTTCTGATATGAATGGAGCAGCAAGGCTAACATTACTCATTTAGGTGACATGGTCACCTAAACAGCTTTAGCATTTGACCAAAAAGAGGTAACCTGCATCCAGGTCTTCAATAAGGTTGTCAGACTTGTCGATGTGGTTTAGGAAATAGTATGACTGACTGTGAACCATACAAAACTGCAGGCAGTCACTTTAGACAACAGGGTATGTATTCACATAGCACTTCAGAAGTAGTAATCATCCAGATTCAGTATCTGTGACAATGACCATCAGGAATGACTATACTGCTTTGTGAATATCAGTCCTAGTGTCATCTGTAATGGTAATGTAAAGTTATGTTAATTTGTATAGCTCATAATTAGGCAAAACAGGCCCTAAACCACACCAGCGGGGCTATGTAACATTAATAAAGACCTGGAGCAGGTTGAGGGAAGTACTGGGGATGTATTTTTATTGAATCTGTTTTGGTATTTGGGTGACTATACAGTTCCAGTGTTAGCAACATTAACAATGTAGCTCCAGTTCTAAAGAAACTGAATTAAATCCATAGCTTGGCTTCTCCACTACATGTGAGGTGGATAATTAGGTAAATCAGATTTTTTGTAGAACTATTCCTTTAATTTACATTAACAGATAATTAGATGTTACACTAGCAGAAGTTTGAATTGTTTTCATTTCTCCTAAAGTTATCATTTATGAAATACAATGTTTTCCAACAACAATGATTATTTGTGTGTTTATTCAGTCTCAAACATCCTCTGCAGCTGCAAATGCCTCACTACACCCCTCATCCCTTCTCAGTCACTATCCGGCAAGCTTAGCCATCACACACCATCACACAAGTTCCGCCAAGCTGCGTGGCAGCTGAAGCAGAGCCTGTGGGAGGGCGACCTCTCGCTGGTTAATTATTTGCTGGGATAGGGTTCGTTTGACGGGTCTGCCTCGTCTCGACTTCCTCTGAAGGGAAGCAGCCATGCACAGTATGAGCACAGCCTCAGCAGAAGGTTTGGTGAGGGGGGGCTTTTTCACCAAGTTGAAAATGTCTGACTGTGTTAAAATGGCAGATTGCTTGAGCATTGAAAATATCAGTTTGGAAATTAGAATATCCCATCATGCTGGGTTACTCACATATGATGCTAGTGGCAGGGATGGTATTCCTGGAACAGAATGGCCTGAGGGGTTATAGAGTGGGTCTTAGCTTCAGGTCCTGTGGCAGGGCTTAAAGGGAGATTCTGGGGAGAGTTCTGAGGAGATATGGAGATGCCTGACTGTTTAAAACCTGTTATCTGACATCTATATACTGAGTGTAATCCATGCTGTATGAGAAAGCAGTGTTTTTTTAGCAGAGCAGCATTAAAAATTAAATAGTATACATGTAATATTTTACTCTCTTTACTGTTAAAACAATGGACTTTTATGGGAACTGTAGGCTACTGTAGAGCACATTTTCCATTATCTTTGCTTGGTGTGTGACACTTGTCTGAGGAAAATTTGGAATATTTTCCATACGCATCTCAGTGTTTCAGATCAGTTGTAAAATTATGAAAATATAATACGCCAGGCTTTAATAGCTGAATAGCATGCTTTAAGATTAAGTGACTTATTAGTCCCTTATTAGTCCCACAACGAGGAAATTTCACCTCCGCATTTAACCCATCCATGAAGTGAAACACCGCATACACTTTAGTGAGCACACACACACTAAGGGGCAGTGGGCACACTTGCCGGAGCAGTGGGCAGCCCAATCCACAGCGCCCGGGGAGCAGCTGGGGGTTAGGTGTCTTGCTCAAGGACACCTCAGTCACGTGCTGTCGGCTCTGGGGATCGAGCCGTTGACCTTCCGGTCACAAGGCTGGTTCCCTAACCTCCAGCCCTCAGTCATGAACTGTCAGCGCTGCACGTCACTTAAAGAGAAAATACAACAATAAACCCACAGCAGCAATATCCCACCAATGCATGCTTTAAGATTAAGTGACCCTTATTAGTCCCACAATGGGGAAATTTCACCTCCGCATTTAACCCATCCGTGAAGTGAAACACCACATGCACTTTAGTGAGCACACACACACTAAGGGGCAGTGGGCAGCCCAATTCGCAGCGCCCGGGGAGCAGTTGGGGGTTAAGTGTCTTGCTCAAGGATACCTCAGTTATGTGCTGTCGGCTCTGGGGATCGAACCGGCAACCTTCTGGTCACAGTGCCAGTTCTCTAACCTCTAGCCCACACTTTGATTCACAACTTTTAAAACTAGAGGTGAAATAGTTTATTACCAAAAATTGTTGAGTTACTTAGTCATATACACCGATCAGGCATCGAGCATCAAACACCTATCCTTGTTTCTATGCTCACTGTCCATTTCATCAGCTCCACTTACTATATAGGAGCACTGTGTAGTTCTACAATTACAGACTGTTGTCCATCTGTTTCTCTTTGTTAGCCCACTTTTACCCTGTTCTTCAGTGGTCAGGACCCCCATGGACCCTCACAGAGCAGGTACTTTGGGTGGTGGATCATTCTCAGCACTGCAGTAACACTCGTGTGGTGGTGGTGTGTTAGTGTGTGTTGTGCTGGTACAAGTGGATCAGACATAGCAGTGCTGCTGGAGAATTACACTGTTGTAACAAGAAAATATCATGCTAATTAATTTGTAGATATCACATAAATCTAGTTAAATCTTAGTAAAGTTGTGTTTTGGAAATTAGTCTCATGTAGTGAATAGTGAATACCCAAAAGTTATCTTCACTGTCCATCCAAGTGATCACAGTGGATTTGTGTGCTCAGGTATTTTCTTGCATATCTGCATTGTTTCTATGGTAATGACAACGGCATAAGCACAGTATATCAACTTAATGTTATTTTTTTAGAATCTTTAACTAAGAAATGTTGAAGTCGAAGAAGAAGGAAAAAAATCAACTGCACTGTGATTTTTTAGCAATGTAACTACAGAAAGGTTATATTATTTTTCCAATTTTTCCACAGCCAACAATTCAATTGTGTGTTTTACGTCTCTGCAAGTGTGTGCTCACTTCATTTTGTTCTTCACATAGTTCCAATCAACCACTCGAGAACAAACTGCTTCTCCTTCAAACGTCTGGACTGCCCTCAAGGGCTCCCTAACTAACTTTGCCTAAATGACATAAATGAGTATCCCCTCCTTTGCACATCAGTGATTTTCTTTTTTTTCATTACAGTATTCATTAGATGCAGTGGTGAATAGTGTCACACTTTGCCTTGGAGTGATGGATCAGAGACAGCAGTAGGCACACATTCTAAACTGATTATGAAATAAACACACTGCACTAGAGACAGTTACCTCACAGTGGAACTCTTTAGTCAGCTTCTAGGAAACTCCTCCTGGACCCTTAAGAGCAACTCCTGATTCCCGACCCTAGCAATCAGCAACTGGCCCTCGTCCAATACCTTTAAGTAAAGTATACTAGACTCTCAGCCAAGTCATTATGAAAGAGTGGCCTGCCATTTGCATTCAGTGTTTCCTTGAATGTAAACAACATCACTTGTCTCGCTTTGCACTGATGGTAATTACATTGGTTTGAATAGGAGATCAAGCATCCTCACACTATGCCTGCAGACACCACTTAGAGACTTGGCACTCAGTGTTGTAACTGTGAAACATGACTGATTTAGGTCAAGAAAGGGGCTGTGAAAGCCTCAGACCTGAGGGAGACACACTTTCAGTGACACAGAGCTAACACTCCAACAACCACAGCAGGACCCATGAGGATCCTGTAGGCTCAATTTGAGAGGAAACAAATCTGAAGTAGAGCCTGAAATACTTGTCTGAACCTGAGGGTACACGATTAGCCCCACGGGTTTGAGCATCATTTCTCAAGTATTTGTCAGGCTTAGGCTGGGCTCAATATCAGGTTCCTAGAGTCCACGAGGCCAACATAAAAGAAATATTATGTAAAGTATATCCAGGCCAACATATCAGCAATATTCTGTAAAGTTTATCCAAATTTAAGATTTTGTTTGGAGGCATGGTCTCCCGGGGCAGACTTCAGCCTATTGTCAGAGAATTTGGTGGGTATCATTGTTTAATAGGGCCAAAAAAACAAACAAACAAACAAACAAAAAAACCCCCATCTAATCTGACAAGGGAAGGGTCATCCAAGTGACAGGCAAAATGACCAGTCAAGCCATTTGTGTGACTTTTATGGGTAAGAATGGTTTAAAACAGCGCTACAACAAAAACATATCCATATGAAGCAGCATGAGTGAGCAAACAAGACTGAAAACCCTAGAATAATGTTAAAGAGGTGATGCTGTTGACTATGTCTTGCTCAGAAGAATCACTGTTGTCTCACAGTGTCAGAAAAAAGGTACTGAACAGGTGCACTTTTTGTTCATTAAGTTACAAACAATGTAATTGCGTCCTCAAAGGCACAACATTGATTTTAAGGTCCAACTTAAACATTTTTTTTCTTTTGAGAAAGGTAAATACTGCTATCATAATCTAATGTTTCAAAACCGAAAAATACAATAAAAAGCCTGGAGATGAGACAGGGTGCATGGAGTCAATACATCTTTAAAAAATAAAATTAAAATGGATTATGGTACAATTATGATCCCTAAAGGTACTAAAGGCACTAAAGGTACACCCCAATGATAAGAGGGGTACTGTCCCAGTAACTGTTTGGTACGTTTTTCTGAGAGTGCATGAAATGCTGAGCAGACAACTGCTTATAGAAGTTCCAGTAGTTTTGGTCATTAGTACAGTATTCAATAAATATCAGACAATCATACCATACTTCTGTGAGCAGAAACTAACCACAAATCTTTACTGCAATAGTTGACTCTTTCAATTCAGGTAGCCCATCAAAAAAGCTCTTCAACCTCTCAAATAAAAGTTGTTCTTGGAGTTGCATGGGTTACCCATGGGTTCAAGTATCCTTTGATAGGCTAATTTCAGTTATTAGATGATTTTAGATAAATTTATCAAAGTTAGGAACGCAATTTGTCTCTTCAACTCTTTCTACCAGGATTCCTTTAATCTTGCTCAGATTTCATGATTCCATTAGAGTCAGCCACATAGTCCCTTTGCTCACATTTTTTCCAGCTTTCTTCACAGAGCTACCCAGCAAGCCCCATAGACGTGGCTGTAACTGTCAGACCATGGTGGCATTTAGCTCTGCACAGAAACAGCACAAGTGACAATTCTGTAGAAGAACCTATGAGATATTTGACTCAGGCAAATGGAATAGAGGATGAAAACTAAAGCACAGAATGGAAATAAAATGATCAAAACCGCAACAACAAAATAGCCCTGTCTTTGATTATTTAGACGATAGCAGTGTCTTAAGAACAAATGTCTATCTTCACCACACAGAATATCCCTTTATTTCCAGGAGGATTTATTCTTCGCCGGAACAAATCTCATTGTCTCTGACTTTGTGAGCTCTTGAACAGAATGAACTTGACAGGAAGCTACAGAAAAAAAGCCAGATGCCCTGCTTCTGTAGTTTATGATAGAAGCCAGAATTTTTGGCAATTCACCATCAGTAATATTGTGCAACTTCCTTTCAGTTGCTCATTTGTTTTCTGAGCAGATGCGGGTGGCAATGAGAGAACGAAGTGACACAACTGGCAGCGTGAATGGCAGAACTCATTTTTGTTAGGTGGGATAAAGAATTAATTTTTGACCATATGAAATTAGATAAAATGATATTGGCCAATATTATTATTATCAGAAACTCCTTAAAGTCACTATCAAATTGTTGAACATTTTCATTGTAGTTGGTCTCAAATTCACAAGGCTTAAACTACAATATAAAATAATTTGTCAACACTAACCTAAACTATTTATTGTTTTATGGTGCTTAATTTTTTCATAACAGTCACTCACTTCACAGACTATGTTACAATTAAAAAGACACAATATGTTTATTATACAGACGTGCCTTCAGAATATACTAAAATTACTTGTAAAATACCATTTTATGATGAATAAATATCTTATAAACAATTTTTAACACTTTCAAATCCTTTTGCTCTTTGAAAGTAAGAGAACAGTAGCAACTCCTCATTCCAATATCTGGCAATGCATTGTATAGCACTACCGTACAGCTTAGTTCCCTATTGTAGTAGCAAGTTCATTTAAAATACACAAACAGGTAAATGCAGTTTAAAATATACTTTTTACACAAGTGACAATGGTAGCTCTGATTTTTAATATCACTGGGCTGTAGGTAAAAAGATATTGATTATTATTTTAGGTCAACACACAGCCAGGCGCGTGGACACAGTCAAATCCATGATCAGAGAACCAGAAAACAAGGGCCAAAATATCAAAAGGACTAGAAACAACAACAAAACCACAGGGACAAGGAAACAAGGAGAGCAGCTTAGACTTTACAAAGAGCAAATCAAGCAAAGCAGTATATGGAGAGAGAATATAATGAGTCCAGAACAAGCTACAGGTGAGTGTGATGATGAGTGGGTGGGGATGAAGCTGAAGTAAATCAATACAAAACAGAAGAGTTTATGTGCTCTCTAGTAGGAAGAAGCCAGAGTGGAGCTGGAGCTGGAGTGAGCAAATGTGCTGTCTTGCCATGTGCTGCAGAAGCAAGACCCCATGACAACAGGCTTTTCTTTCATATTGTACATTAGGGGTCACCAGCCCTGGTCCTGGAGATCTACCTTCCTGCAGAGTCTAGTTCTACCCATGATCTGCTACATCTGCTCCAGCTAATGAAGGACTACAAATGTCCTTGACTGACTGAATAAGACCCATGGTGTCAGGTAATGATGAGGGATTGGTGACTATTGCTGTACGTTATTGTCCTATTAATAATATCCAATTAGCTAATACAGGTTAGCCAATATAGCATATATGTTCAATTGAAAAAGCAAAAAGTGTGATCATTATTCAAATATGATCAAATGTGCAGCTCTAAAACAGACCCAAGAGTCATGTGAGTCAAATTATTTTCATGAAACAGAATGGCTAGGAGAATATATTGGTATCAAGAACATATGTGGAGGATATGGATTTTAAACAGTATTACACTAGAGAAAGAGCAGGTGTCCACCCCTCCTCTTTCTATGCTCTATAAGTGGCAGGGTGCAGAGTGGACAATGACGGGGTTACCAGGCTGGTGGTGGTGTGGGTGAGGCAGGTCACTGATTCAGCCGCTGTGAGCCAGAGCAGCGGGCAGCCTCTGTCACTCACTGTCAATCTCTCACTTGCAACTGCAACACTGGGCAACAGGGAAGGAAGTCAAACTCCACTGCACAAAGAGGCTAACCCATGACCCGCCGGTGTCAATCACTCTTGTAAAAGCAGAATACGTGACAGAAAGGCTCCTTTCAATTAGCCATTATTTTGACAATTCTTTCCAACTAAAGATGGCACTGCTCAAATATCAGGAATTGGTATCAGGCTAACATAATAACAAACCATAAACTGAAGCATGTCACATGACTACAACAGTAACTGCATGTTACATGTAAACCACCTAAAAAATCCCTCCTGCTCCAATGCTCCACTATTATCCCATTTCCCAAGAAACATTCCATCACAGGACTGTGGCTCATTCCTGTGGTTATAAACACCTTTAAATGACTGGCGTTGGCCAACCTGTAGAACATCACAGGACACCTGCTGAACCCCCTGGCATTTACCTACTGGGAAAACAGGTCCGTGGATGAAGCAGTCAACATGGGACTGCACTGCATCCTGCAACACCTGGACTGCCAAGGGACATTTGCAAGGATCCTGTTTGTGGACCTCATCTCAGCGTTCAACAATATCATCCTAGAAATATTCTCATCCAAACTCTCCCTGCTCACTGTACCCCCAGCCATCTGTTTGTGGATCACCAGCTTGCTGACAGGCAGGAAGCAGCAAGTGCGGTGGGGGGAAGTAACTTCTGATACAGACAGTCAGCCCTGGTGCTCCTCAAAAATACTGTGTAGATGGTGTACTTTCCCCATTGCTCTTCTCTCTCGACACTTGAGATCTACACCCGATATCACATCCCGAAGTGATACCTTCCTGCAGAGCATAGTTCTAACCACAATCTGCCACATCTCCTCCAACTAATCAACCTCTTCCCAAGTCCCTGATTGGCTGGATCAGATGTATTAGGGGCAGTCGTGGGCTGGAGGTTAGGGATCCAGCCTCATGACCGGAAGGTCGCCGGTTCGATCCCCAGAGCCGACAGCACATGACTGAGGTGTCCTTGAGCAAGACACCTAACCCCCAACTGCTCCCCGGGCGCTGCGGATTGGGCTGCCCACTGCTCCGGGCAAGTGTGCTCACTGCCCCCTAGTGTGTGTGTGCTCACTAGTGTGCACCACTTCACGGATGGGTTAAATGCGGAGGTGAAATTTCCCCGTTGTGGGACTAATAAGGGTCACTTAATCTTAATCTTAGCGTTAAGTAAGGGACTGGACCCAGGTTGAAACTAAACTCTGCAGGAAGGTAGCTCTCTAGGACAAGATTGGAGACCACTGCTTTAGACCAATGACTGCACCTCTAAATACCTATCTGTTAGACTGAAGAACAAGATCAACTGCATCCTCAAAAAGGCCTAGCAGAGGATGTACCTTCTGTGGCCAATGAGGAAGTTGGGTCTGCTACAGGAGCTGTTGAGTCAGTTCTACACCGCTGCCATCAAATCTGTCCTGTGCACATCCATCATGGTCTGTTTTGGAGAAGCCACAAACCAGGAACAGACTGTCATGAACAGTAAAGACAACGGAAAAAATCACTGTTGTTCCCCTGCCCATCCTCGAGGATTGTACTCTTCAAGACCCAGATAATGGGTGGGGAAAGTCATTACAGACTCCTCGCACCCTGGACACAACCTTTATCAACTCCTGCCCTCCGGCAGATGCTTCAGAGCCCTGTACACTAGGACTACCAGACACAGGAGCAGTTCCTACCTCATAACATCACCGTAATAAATAGCTGACCAGTAATATCATCTGCTAGGCTACTTATGGTTTCTACAAATAGTTATCACACCCTGCTTCACATCCATACCATATTGTACACCAGAATTCCATTCCCTTACATGATGTACTATTGTTTGCACTACCACATTTATTTATAGTGCTTGTCCATATACTGTATAATCTACATATTGCTTGTATATTGTGTATTTTCTGTAAATAATTTGTATATTGTCTGTATTTTTCTTGTCCAGAGTGCATTTTTTGCATTGCATTTTTTGCTGTACATTGTGTATTGTTTACAGATTACATGTACATTGTCTGTTACTGTATTCAATACTAGAGAGACACACCAACAGCCAGGACCAAGCTCATTGTTTGTGTCAACAAACTTGGCCAATAAGTCTGATTCTGATTCTGATACATGATATGTCACAGAACAACAGTGACTGCATAGGCTAGTTAACAAAAAAGAACAACATCTTTCTAGTAAGAATGAGCATTGTATCAGTTTCTTAACAACTTTATTCCTTTTGGCACATTTGGTTCATACACACACACACACACACACACACACACACACACACACACACACACACACACTTTCTAAGGCACTTCTCCCTCAGGGTCACGGAGGGTGCTGGAGCCTACCCCAGCTGTCATTGGGCGGAAGGCTCATTTGGTTCATATTTTTTCATATTAATTACACTATATAGCATAGTAGTATATAATGCTACAACAATTTCTGCTGGTACATTGATGTAATTTCCAATGTTAATGTTAGCACCAAACCTTGAGGTACATTCACTTATGTACCCTGGGTTTAAAAATTTTGATGGCAGTTACCATTTTAAGATATTAATGAAACACATTCTTTACAATATATTGTACACTTAAGTAGATAGCTTGTCTGAATATTACTGTAAAACCCCTTTAGCCTCTCAGCAAACTGCTGAGCTGTTTAATCAAAACTGAGTTATAGGTAGAATATGTTTAAATTGATTCCATGGCTTTTAAAGGATTTTAGTTCATACACACATAATCACTTCTGCACTCTCTGCTGTTCTACACTGCAAACCCAAAAACATCTAAATTACAAGACAAATCACATTATTTTACTTTTTTTGTTAGTTTTAAAAAGAACCGCCGGCACATTTTCTTCATTCGAAACACTGCTCGTAAGCCTCAGCATACCAGCAGTCCTTGTTTAATTCACTCTGATATTGTGTTTCTACAAGCATCAATAGTACAAACAGTTGCTTCTGCTAGTGGGAGTAGCTGGTGGGTGTCATTGAAGCATGTATATTCAGTCAGCCATGGCAGCAAGAACTGTAGCTCTTTTCAGAGGATTCCTTTTCCCTCATAGTCTGTGCTTGCCAGCTTTTCCAAAATCTTTCACCAAATGACACTTATTTTCTTTTCTGTAACCTCCTTAGAACCAGCAATATGCATCATGAACAGAGAACAATATATTCAAATATACCAATATCAAAGGAACTGAAAGCGGCCATATGAGAAAAACAATTTTATACAGTAAACGACCTTAAACTGAGTAAAAGTCTGCAGGGCTGCCTGATAGAGCTATTGTAAGTTATTTCAGAAAAGCTGACAGGTGTGTCTAACAGCCTCTGCTACCCAGGAGGCATACAGAGGATCCAGGTCACTGTGACATCATCAGTCAGAG
This sequence comes from Pygocentrus nattereri, assembly GCF_015220715.1. NCBI lineage: Eukaryota > Metazoa > Chordata > Actinopteri > Characiformes > Serrasalmidae > Pygocentrus > Pygocentrus nattereri. The sequence continues at coordinate 44,545,362 of NC_051211.1, forward strand.
AGTCGTTCTCCTTTTGAGGCCACATTTTATTGCCAGGCACGAACAGCAATGGTGAAAGGGCTTTAGGTGCACATAAAAGGCAAGAACCTGAACCTCAGTTTTAGTCCTGATGAAAGTCTATAAGTGTAACTACACTGCAAAACATATCTTGGCAGGTGTAAACATGAAGGAAATACATGAATATAATATTTCTCATTGTAAAATTGTTGTGATACAAACCTCAGTATGTGAAATGCAAAAAACCCAAAACAAAACAAACAAACAAAAAAAAACCCAGAAGCAGGGATTTGTAAATCTGCTTTGACCTGTATTTAAACAAAAACAGTACACAGACATCAGTTTCAATGCTTTTTTAACCGTATGCTAATTCTGAAACTAATGCATGTCCCATGCTCCACAAAAGTTGGGACGGGGCAATTTTAAGACTAGGAACACTTTGAAATGTTCAAAAAACATCTTAAACAGATGAAAGAAATGATGGGTCAAGAGTCATGTCTCGATTGCAAGGACCTTCGACACCTCAGAATCATCTGCAATCACCACATGTGCTCAGGAATACTTTGACAAACTGTTTGAAAACACCATTCGTAGCTTCATAGAGAACTGCAAGTTAAGACTGCACTATGCACAGCAGAAGCCATATGTCACCAATGCACAGAAGCACTGCTGTCTTCTCTGGGCTCCAGCTCATCCGACTAAGCTGATGCACATTGAAAATATTTAGTGGTCTGTCATGTAAATCTTTCAGATTATTAATGGAAAGAATGGATGTTGCATTCTCAGTGCCAAAGAAAAAAAGGACCTTCCAGACTGTTACCAGTGTAAAGTTGAAAAGCAAAGGTTTGTCATGGCATGGGGGCGTTATAGTGCCCATGGTATGGGCACATCTGTGAAGGCACCATTAACAGTGAAATATATCACATTTTGGAGCAACATAGCCATCTAATGTCTTTTTCAGGTCAATGCTTATGTCAACATAACAATAGCAAGCCATTTTCTGGATGTACTATGCTGCATAATCAGAGAGTATGGGCGACAGATTGGCCTGTCTGTAGTGCTCAATGTCTCACATTGAAAACACGGTGCATTATGATGCAATATGACAATGAAGGTCCAGTATGATTGCGTAGATGGAGACTTGTATAACAGAAAAAATGGCAAAAAATTCATTGTTAAAACTGGATCAGGTTGTGTATTCAGTCTCTAAATGTTTATTAACTGCTGTTAAAAGGAAAGGTGATGTAACACAGTGGTAAACATGCTACTGTCTCAACATACCACAGACATCAAATTTACAATTGATGTTTAATCATAAAAAATATAAAACTTCAAATATTGTGTTTTTGTATAGTTTTCAAACAGAATTTATTAATCACCACTTTCTGTTTTTATTACCACTTCACTTACTGTTCCAAACTTTTTGGAACTGTAGTTTCTAATGTAGGCCTGAATGCTGTTCTCTAAGGATTATACTATGGAAAGGGAAACATGATAAACATAGAAAATAAATGTAATATTTCTCATTATGACATTGTTGTATGACATATTAAACCTATTTCTAGTCATTTTTACTCATTATATAATCTTATTGAGTAAAATTTTTATTGCACTGGCAGAACATTTAACTTCCTTCAAGCATCATTTCCTGGAACATGCAAAGTGATCTTTCAGTGCAACGTGATAATTTCACTTCATATTATTACTGAAGAAATATTCTTAACAATCTCATAAGGGGAAACATTAGCTACATATGTCTGTGTCAAGATGTTTTCACTTGCCAAGGTACTTCTTGCAGTCTACCTGCTGACATACCTTTACACACGGGAAAGGACGCCTACGTGACAACTTCTCCAAACATAAAAGAGTGCTTGCTTGTGATGTTGGCCATATGGCGATAAGTAGAGAGCTGTGAGAGGAAGTTCCAACCTCTAGCTCAACAGGGACTAGTGTGCTGGTGTTAAGAGCCTGGCTGGAAAGATCTTTCTCAGAAACATTCAAGTATTCATGCACCTTGGGCTTTTCTACTCAGCTTGTGGAGGTCCCCACCAGCAGCCAGCATGCTTTCACAGCACTGTTGCCTGGTTACCTATGCAGGGTGGATGTGCCGCACTGTGAACAGTGAAGGGAATGACTGCTGTATCCGCTCACACAGATGAGGGAAGAGGGAGGAATCGGGCTTTAGCTCAAACAGGCTTCCCTCACACTCTCCTGCGGTGCCAACTCACGAACCAGCAGCGTTATTTTAAGACAGAGGGGATCTGCCCTGGCCACATAATTCATAACCCATGTTTGTCTATGCATTCAAGGAAACCGAAGTGCATATGAGGCACCAGTCCAACAATGGCTCACTACTGCAGGCTAGAACACACCCAAGCCAATTTCAAGCGTTGAATGCTGCAGTTATAACAACCCATTCTGTAATTATTTCGGTAATACTTTACATGACACCTACATAACCCCTTCACGTTAACTGGCATTTATAAGCACTTATTCCAATAAGTATTACTTATTAAAAAGGTTGCATTCGCTTTGATTTTAAGTTGACATTGACTGACACCTAGGCATTCAGCCTGCTTCTACAAACATTTGTGAAAGAATGGGTCACTGTCAGGAGCTCAGTGAATTCCAGCGTTGTACCGTGATTGGATGCCACATGTGCAACCAGTCCAGTTGTGAAATTTCCTTGCTACTAAATATTTCACAGTCAACTGTCAGTGGTCTTATAACAAAGTGGAAGCGATTGGGAACGACAGCAACTCAGCCACAAAGTGGTAGGCCACATAAAATGATAGAGCAGGGTCAGCGGATGCTGAGGTGCATAGTGCACAGAGGTCTTCAACTTTCTGCAGAGTCAATCGCTATAGACCTCCAAACTTGTGGACTTCAGATTAGCTCAAGAACAGCATAGATAGCTTCATGGAAAGGATTTCCATGGCTGAGCAGCTGCATCCAAGCCTTACATCATCAAGTGCAATACAAAAGCAGTGGTGTGAAGTGCCGCCACTGGACTTTAGAGCAATGGAGACTTGTTCTCTGGAGTGACAAATTACATCTGGCAAGCCCATGGGTGAGTGTGGATTTGGCTGTTGCCAGGAGAACAGTATTTGTCTGACTGCATTGTGCCAAGTGTAAAGTTTGGTGGAGGGGGGATTATGGTGTGGTGCTGTTTTTCAGGAGTTGGGCTCGGCCCCTTAGTTCCAGCGAAAGGAACTCTTAATGCTTCAGCAGACCAAGAGATTTTGGAGAACTTCATGCTCCCAACTTCATGGGAACAGTTTGGGGATGCCTCTTCATGTTCAAACATGACTGCACACCAGTGCACAAAGCAAGGTCCATAAAGACATGGATGGTCGAGTTTGGTGTGGAAGAACTTGTCTGGCCTGCACAGAGTCCTGACGTCAACCTGACGTCAACAGAGCACCTTTGGAACAAATTAAAGCAGAGATTGCGAGTCAGACCTTCTCGTACGACATCAGTGTCTGACCTTACAAATGTGCTTCTGGAAGAATGGTCAAAAATTCCCATAAAGACACTCCTAAACCTTGTGGAAAGCCATCCAAGAAGAGCTGAAGATGTTATATCTGCAAAATTAAACCCTATGCATTAAGAATGAGATGTCACTCAAGTTCATATGCATGTGAAGGCAGACGAGCCAATACTTTTGTAAATATAGTGTATGTCAGTTACATAATGCTAAACATGATACATGACAACCTAAAATCAGAAAAAATCAATGTCACTTGTAATAGGTGTTATGCCAACTTGACATCAAAGCTTCTAATGCCTTTAAATGCTGTTACCTCATACACTGTTTGTACACAAAATGTTTAGGAAAACCTTGTATTGGGAGAAGGTTGTCACGCTTCCTGATTCTCATTCAGACTTCCACCTCACTATGAACTCCAACTCCCAAGATCCCTCAGTATGTCATATGACTCCGTCAACCAGCCATCAGCCAGGTAGGAGATCCAAGTCACTGACTGAGTACTGATTGTCATCACTTGTAGAACTGTGTATTTAAGCCTGTCTGTTTCACCGTAACTTTGTGAAGTATTGACCCTGTTCTGTCACTGCATACTGAGCTGTTTTCTTGTTTACTGCTTATGTTTGGCCTTCTTTTGTTTTTTCTTTTTTTATCTTTTGAATTATTCCTCTTGGCTTTGTTTACATGTTAGGTAGATCTCTTGGTTTCGCTTGGTTATTTATGAATTTTGATCTGGTCTGGTGTTTACCCTGTTTTTTGTATCAATATCTTTTCACGTAAGATTTATTTTATATTCAAGCATGTAATACATCAACCCAGCATTACAAAGGTTTTAGCCAAAAAATGCATTTTGATACATGCAGAGTGGAGAAGTGCATTTTGGGCTTTGTGCTGCAAAACACTCCCCAAAGAAAACACATATTTTCAGTTTTACTATTATTTTACCATAATCAGCATGACATATAGAAAAAAAGTAAATGAAAAGGTGACTTTTGTGTTGTAGACGTAACCCCTGGTTCCTGTCACCACCACTGTAAATTAAGAGTCGCTGAAAAACTTCACATCTCAATCCCTAAAATTTTGAAAAACCTCTTAAATCCCACTTTAAGGACAACTAAAGAAAAGAGATCAGTGGAATCTATTATTACATGTGGGGTCTATCATGTTTTCAACATCAGTTAGGATTTAAAAACTCTCGGGCAGGCAGAAGGCATACGCGCAGTTATCTACTGTATACTGATAAACATCTGACAATAACACACTGCAATGGCTTCAGTGCACAAATACCAGTCTAACCCAAAAACTAGTTTTCAGGACCTGCAGTCTTTTGTAATTCTGCCCATTGTTCCTTGCCCATCTTTTTCTGTAGGCTGACTAACGTCAGGGAGTATTTGTGCATGCATGGAGGGAGGCACCCCCCACTCCCCCCCGAGTTATCATCCTGCTGCCGATAGGAGAGCACGTCTGTTTCAGCAGCTGCGTATTTTCAGCACGCTCTCCAGTCAGGAGAGAAAGTGCAGTGGGAGCTCTCCCGGCTTCTATTCCACTGCTTTTCTGATGAGTCAGAGAATGTGATGAGAGCGGGCTCTCAGGAGGCAAGTGTACGAGCAGGCAGAAATATGGACAGACCTAAAAATAAAATTCTAGAGACAAGAAAGGTGTTCTGGACTGTCAATTTCATGCACGTTCACACACAGAGCTGCATAACAAGCGCAGATTCTGGCATTTTGAGTGATGGGAAATATTACAAACTGACACCAAGTCATGCTATCCCCAAGCCAGCTAATGCATCACTGATTCAACAATGGAGCATGATTCAAATATTTCAAACACCATCCTCTTCATCTGCTATACGATCACTAGCGAGGGGTATGAAGAGTATATCACAGTGGATAAACCTCACTGAACAGGTATAAACTGACTACAATGAGAAATATAATGGATTCACATGTGTAGATCATTTCCTCCATATATTACATCACCACAGTTGATTAAGGAAGAAAACTGAAAGACAAAGCTGTGCTAACGTAATATGTTTTATTCATGTGGAAATGATGTACACATTTAAATCAACTGATTTCGATAGAGATTTCAGTTAGTGACAGTAGAAAGGGGTGAAACATTCTCTGTGTCATAGCGTATAGGACTGAGCTCACACTTCTGCTGCTTTTGAATACAATAACACTGATTGTATATGTCTTTGTCCTGTATGTAATTGAGAAAACACTGGAACAAACAGCATGAAATTAAAACTGAGAGTCTTTCCATGTTTTTGTCAGTATATGTTTTGTCAAAACAAGAGACAGAGAGAAAGACACAGACACACAGAGAGAGAGAGAGAGAGAGAGACAGAGAGAGAGAGGGAAATAGAGAGAGGGAGAGAAAGACAGAGAAAGAGAGAGAGAGAGAGAGAGACAGAGAAAGAGACAGAGATAAAGAGAAAATGAGAGAGACAGAGACAGAGACAGTGAGAGAAAGAGAGAAAGGGGGAGAGAGAGAGACAGAGAAAGAGACAGAGAGAGAGAGCGAGAGACAGAGAGAAAGAGAGAGACAGAGAGAGAGAGAGAAAGAGAGAGAGATAGAGAGCAAGAGACAGAGAGAGAGAAAGGGGAAGAGAGAGAGACAGAGAAAGAGAGACAGAGAGAGAGAGAGCGAGAGACAGAGAGAGACAGACAGAGAGAGGGAGAGAGAGACAAAGACAGAGAGAGAGAGAGAGAAAATTACAACTGCAATGTTTTTTAATTTTGCAATGTTTAACATTTTAACATTAACAGTTATTTGTTTTCTTAAGCACTTTTCTAGACTCTAATATGTTATTAACCTCTCAAATAGATGATTTCCATTTAAAAATCCCACACATTGTCAGTCCAATAAAACAACTTGAACTAAAATAAAAATTGAGGGAGAGGGAGAGAGAGAGGGAAAGAGAGATAGAGAGAGAGAGAGAGAGAGAGAGAGAGAGAGAGAGAATGTGTGTGTGTGTGTTTGTGTGTGTGTGAGAAAGAGAGAGAGAGATAGAGAGAGAGAGAGAGATCAAACCAATGAAGGGTTCTATTCTCTGCACAGACCAGACGTATGTAATGTCCAGAAATAAAATCTAACTGTTTGAACACTGCTGGCCAAAGGACATGTTTTAGCAACACAATTCTGCACTTTTTTATTGCACAATTACTGTTTATTTGCTTAACATATTTGAACATACTGGGAAAAAATATATAAAAATGTGGCCTGTGTGAAAATGTTTTTTCATAATGTGTTAAAAAAAGAAATTGTGCACTGACATTTGCAAAAAAGCCATATTTACATGTGTTCTCTGTAGAGGATGTGGTGAAGAAGGTAAAACTGAAAGGAACGAAAAAAGTAAGCATATTAAGCATATTCGGCTTTTCTCAGGACGGTGCATGTTTGGCACTTTTCTCCACGTTCTTATAACTGTGCATTATGTCGGCTTCAGACAGAGAAATCTGAGCTGCCGTTTTGTGAAGCTAAATGGAAAGAACTATTAAATAAAATCTCCATGCAGGCCTGCATCCAAACCCACTGAGAGTGACACCTCCTGATGGCAGGGCTTAAGCGTACGTTACTTTACCAAGTGGGGTGATTACGATTTCCTTCTTGCTATTCTGCTACAGCTTCTCAAAAGAATAAGAGTCAATGCATGAATTCAGAACTAATCTCAGAGTTTATGACAGTCAAATACAGCATTTGTGGGTAATCCCTTATTTTATGTGCATTGCCAAAGTACTGTCGGATCGCTGGGTTGTCCTTTATCTCCTGCTATTATGCAAGTCGAGCACCGCAGTGGTGTAGGTGCTTCATCTGTATTGTTTTTTCACCGAAAAAGGTAGCTCTGTTCACAGTACAATTACATTCACTAAAATCCAAAAAAATCCACTGGCTTCGGATTCTGGCTCCCAGCCGCCTCTCTTCATCTTGTCTTTTTATTATCAGAAAGACTGGAGGAGCTGCAGTGGGTCTGCAAAGTGTGCTTTCAACAGCTATTGAACACACACACACATCATTTTCCTCTATATTCAAGAGGTAATGTTTATCTCTCACAAGGCAGTTTTGTGAAATAATCAGTCAGGCACAGAACACAACATCAGCCAAGAGATTTGCGCATCTGGGGCTGTTTATACAGTCTAAAAACAAACACACGACTTGTTCTTTCACTACCACAATGGAGCTATTATGCATACTGTTAGGAAACAATGAGCCAAAAGCAAGACCATCATTGCAGGATCACGCAGTGTCTCCAAAAAGCCCAAACTGCAGCCTTCCAGGCCAAATATTGAACATTCGTACAGAGAACATCATTATGAAACTCAATAGGCCTGCTGCTTCTTATGAAACCCAGAAATATGGGCCAATTTTGAGAATCCTTAAATGTGAAAGGCTGAAATAATGAGTACTGTAAATGGTTTTGTTCTAACAACAACCAACAATTAACACTGACAATTGGCCAGATTTTCTAATCCAGTGAGGCATGTATACACTTTTCACATGTCAAAAGTTTAGAGTCAACTTGCTTTTCAAAATGTTTTTTAATACATTTGCACATCTTCTCAGTTACTGTATTTAATAATTCACTACATTCAGTCAAAAGCTGCTTAGGTCTTATGGCTTTTCTCTGCAAAGAAGCTGCAACATTGTTACTTTCAGAATAAAACCAGCACCCACACATTTTATCCCCTTGCTGGGATGTCAGCACTCATCAGCACTTAAAACACTCAAGCAAAATATCTTCAATATGTGTTTTGGTCAATAGTGCGGAAAAAAGTCAAATTATTTAGTACAACCTTCTTTTAATATTAAGGAAGACTTTGATGAACATAAAGCTCAGATTTGCAAAATCTATGCAAAGTATTGGCAAATATCAGTGTTAATCAAATCTTTTCAGTCATTGTTTCTTACCTAACTGAAAAGTAACAGTGGAAATCAAACATTGCTCAGAAAAAAGAAAATGACCCCATACTCATTCACCCACCATTAGCACATATGAATGCACTTTGCTATGGTTATGCTACCGATTGATAAATGCCACCAGACTGATATTAACAAATGACACTATTTTCACTTTAATCCCATTTTTAATTTATACACTACAGACTGCACTACAGGCTAGACAGGGGCTGGTTGCATAAACAGGTCTTAATTAAGATGGTCCAAAATGCTAAGTTAGTCATAAGGTCAGTTTTCGGAGAGGACGTAATGTCCATTGCACCAGCCAAAATGATGCCCAGCCGCAACTAAAACAGGTCTTAGCTGATCCTCATCTAAAAACAATGATGGTTGCTAAGCAACCTAGATCATTAAGCAAAAGCGCTGGCAACTAGCCAAATGATGCTACCCAAAGTAATTTCATCAACAGTGAAAGGTGCATATTGATTAAATTAAGCACTCTGCTTAAAGTCACACCAGCTAAGAAAAAAAAGAAGCTCAACATGGGCTGGTTCAAGGGGACAATGCCTCCATTTAGACTGACCTCTGAAACGCACCACAGCTCTTCATATCTCTCTGCATGGAGGATGCAGACATTAACACAAGAGGATTGTTTCTGCAGTCTGTTATAAACATAGGTCTAGCTAAATTGCTAAGCCTGTTGGTGCAACAGGCTCCAGAAGTATTTTAATAGCAAATAATCCATTGTATGATTCTTGCCGTCTGTATGCCGTCTCCTATAGTTAGTTATCTACCTCGAGATTTGAGGCTACACTTTTCAAATATGGGGCATTCTGGATGGTAATTTGATTTTAACAGTTTTCTCAGTCATTAAAAAATAGTTTAAAGCTCTATTAATCATTCTGGACACATACTTACAACAATTTACCACTTCGATGAAAACCTAGTAGCATCTTATTATAATCATTTTACACATGTATCTGTAGCAAACGTGGTTATATTACTGAAAACAATGATTCCAAACTTTTGAATGGTAGTGTCCAGTCTAAATCTTAAGAAACACTCATTCTAAGTTCTACATTTCTAAGTTCTTATTTAAGAGTAGCCACCTCTGTGAAATACGCAAATCATCACCACTGAAGATTAGTCAACTTTCCCTTCGTTCGGAAAAAAAGTGATCGTCAATCATGAATGCTAAGGAATGGGGCTTTAATATTTTTTGCCAGAGATTTTTCCTGTACTGGATGACTTCAAAGGCACCCATTTGAGAGCAGTGTCCTACTCACATAGAAGAACAGAGTAACTGGGTAAAAAAGCACATCAATCTATTTCTTAAAACCACTTGTCTGATGAATAGTCTTTATTGCAATTTAAACGTTTAACCCAATGCAAGGACTTCAAATGTGCCATAAAAATGTCAGATGCATCAAATTCACCATGTTACCTTTGAAGTGTATAATATCTGTTATTAGAAATGCTTTAAAATGTAATTTTTCTTGTTTTTTTTTCTTCTAAGCAAAGTTTGGGGGAGGTTTTCCTCACAGCTTGCTATGAGCTGCAATAATGTTGCATAGCAGCACTTGTGATTTTCCCATGTAATTCTAGTTGATTCCTATAGGAATCAAATCAGCCCATAGAAAAGCATGCTGAGATTACATTTTCTTAGCTGAGTCTTGAACTCCATTATGAAAAGGGTTGTAATTTTGCTCCAGTAGGGCTATGTTTAAAACCCTGGGGATTATATGCTGCTTTTTACTGCCTGAACTGCAGTGATGCTACTAACAAAAGCTCTGCATAAATCCAGTGATTGATCAGTTGAAGCATGTTCTACCTGTCTGACATTTCTAAACAGAATAATGAAGCTACTTTTGATGGGTTGAAAGATAGAATTAAATGCAATGTTGATCTGCAATGTCTCAATTAAAATATACTGACAGCTGAAATACGCTCATTTATTTCCCAGTACCAGCAGTGGCTACTTAGTGAGGAGGCTCACACTGATCCATTATTGATCTACGATTAGAATCATCATTTTGGTCGAGATGGAAATTTCAGTGTCAACATTATGTTGGTTCAACCTTAACTATCAATGAAAGGCAGCAGCTCCTAATGTTGAGCACAACAACAGTAAATATACATTCATTCACATCTGACCAAAAAATCACAAGCTCATACAGTTGGCAGTAATGACACCAAATATACAGTTACAGCTGGCCTTCCAACATGGCAACATGGTCTTCTTAATGACGCAATCAAATACTTTGAAATTAAAATAACCTGATACATTACAGCATTGTCTCCTGAGAAATGTGATGTGCACACTTCACAATATCGGACATGAAAAATCCTTCACAAGGTCTTGAGTGCCAGAGAAGCAGATTTATCAATATTATTTCCTCCGCAGCAGGCTACAGTGTTAAGGAGCTGTAGGAGTCTTTTTAAATGAGATCTTCTCAGACTTAAACCCCAGACACACTCATAAATGAACAAAAAGGGTTATTTGACTCACAAATTGAAACTGTGCTGACATCAATTACAAGTGTATTTGCAATTGAGGTAACAAAGTCTGAACATGCTGACTGGAATTGAAATTTGTGGCTTAATTAAAAAATTCATAAAATTCATTAAATTCATTAAAGTTCATATGGCCACTTACTTTCTTCAGTGCATCATCTACATTTAATGGTGACATCCTTTCCTTTTTCAGAAACAAATTGACAGTCATGCAGAAATGTGTCTGTTGTTAAGGCTGCCATCTCCAGTATTTTGTCTTTAGGTGAATCTGAACTCAACACACTACTTTATATCAATTATGTAGCTAAAAGTCTCCTCCTCTGATTTCCTCTATTATTGTATATTTGTAACATACAAAATGTATTATAAGGCAAGCAGAACATGAGGTTTTAAATGATTGCTTCATTTACTGAAGAACAAAAAGTCTTGTAACACCTATATCACCTATATGGGAAAGTATCTACCCCCCTTAACTTGTCATGTTCACCTTTTAGCCAACTTCATATTGCTGGAAAGGTTCTATTGAACTGATGTTTAGATTAAACAGGGCTGCGTGTCATTAAATTCATCCAAATTGTTCACTAAATTTAGTAAATTGGTTGAGTACTGTGATGGACTGGCGATGTGTCCAGGGTGTTTCTTGCCTTCCACCTGATAAATGCTGAGATGCATCCAGCACCCTCTGCAACCCAGAAGGATAAGCAACTTAGAAGGTGGATGGCTGGTTGGGCAATTAATTTTTTGCGCAAGACCGGTTGATGTTTGATAACTATTTCCTTTGATAAAAGCCCATGCTGTAAAAGGGGAATTCAGTTTTTCAAATTTTCTGTATAATTCAGCCATTGAGATGTAAACAAAGTCATTCTGAAAGTTCTGATGTGAAATTTTTAAATGTATCATAATTTTTTGACTGTTTCTTTGCAGTGGTGTTAATAAGAACCAGAGGTCACAATATATACAATATGAATGCAACTGTTTCATTTACTATCTAAAACCACTAGTGAATCTGCGCTTGAGTACTGACTTGCTTTATAATGTTATATGTGATAAAATACTAGATTTATGAACATAAATAAATGCTTCTTGTGCACTATTCTGTCTTCCCAGTGACTGTGGTTAAAAAATATTAGGCATTTTAGGCCAAAACATTTTCACAAAACTATCACAAGACAGTGTTTCAGGCATCATGCAGTGTATTCATAACCAGTTTCATGTAATATCTTTCTGTAAGGAAGCTTTTAGAAGCATTAAATTCATCAGACATCTGGCTCGTATCACTACTGCTATGAACAATTATGATTTAGTAAGTTTCTCTAGAAAACTGCACATCAATCCATTCTGACTTACTTTATTGACATCTTGACCATTGAATTATGAAGAAATTGGTGGAATTCCCCTTTAACACAAAATAGTTTCACAGGGCCTGTTTACGTCTTGCATTAAGATTAAGTGACCCTTATTAGTCCCACAACGGGAAAATTTCACCTCTGCCTTTAACCCATCCGTGAAGCAAAAAAACACATACACACTAGTGGGCAGTGAGCACATGTGCCTGGAGTGGTGGGCAGCCCTGTCCACAGCACCCAGGGAGCAACTGGGGGTTAGGGGCCTTGCTCAAGGACACTTCAGTCACATACCATCAGTGCTGGGGATCGAACCAGAGACCACAGGGCCAGTTCCTTAATTTCCAGCCCACAACTGCCCCAAAAGGATGTTTCCGCCCGGTTTCGAACCACGGACCTTTCGCATGTTAAGCGAACGTGATAACCACTACACCTCGGAAACAGTTAACATTAATGTGTATTTTAGTAATTGGATAACACTCGGACTTCGCTTGACTGCGGGAAAGCCCAGGATGCATTGTGAGCAGGATACAAACTGATCACTCTACCAAAACTCAATTCAGACACAATCAGAAATAGGAATGTGTTTTAGATATTCATATATAATTACATCAGTGGATATGTCTGCTGAGCGCTGACTAGCAGAAGAGAGAATAAACAATGAATTGAAAGATGGAGAATAAGTGAGGCTGGAGATCCTCAAAGCGAAGCCAAGCTTGTCTACTCAAATTGTAACAGGACAAAAATTGTAATGGAAATGAGGTGTTGTTGTGATTTTATGCAGCAAAAGTACAGTCAGAATGGGTAAAACTGGAGATGCATTTTAGTGAAAAGGAGACACAGTCTATCCAAATACACTTCAGAAACAAAACACATTAATGCAAGGTGAGAACAGGCCCACAGAGTGTGATGTGCTTGGCCAGTGTTATTTTAACATAAAAAATGTGTTAAACTATTTATTCTTTACTTTTATAAACTTACATGTTTAAATTTAGTGCTGAAAAAACCAGCAAAATAGTGAAACCCTTTTTGGTGCTATATACACCTTAAAAAGGTGGTTCTTCAAGAGTTCCATATAGAACCATCTGCATACTTACAATGTTAAGCCTGTAACAAGCAAAAAAAAAAAAGCTTAGATTTTTCTCTTCTGTATCAGTCTGACAAACAATTTCATCACACAAAGAACCATTTAGGCATGAAAGTGGTTCTTTGAGTGTTCATGGTTCTATATAGAACCATCGTCTTTACTAAAAAAACTCTTGAAGACCCACCTTACTTTTAATTTTTAGAAAGTTCTTTAAAGAAACATAAGCAAGAGCCTCTCCATCATAGTGACCATGGAAAAGAACCATTTAAGCATTCTCATGGTTCTGTTGGTTATTATAGTTCCACATTTCTCTTAAAAATGTGCTTAGGGGTTCTTTAGCAAAGGCTATGGTTCTGCCATAGTGTGAGCACTACTGCAGACTTTGCATTGTATTGTGTATTGTAGTAAAACTTTCTGTACAGCAGAACCAGGGTTTGCTTTGTTTACAACACAGTCAATATATTTACTATCCAAAACCACCAGTGAACCTACGCAACTGAGTTTGTATATTGCTGTCGGAACAAAACTTTGTGTTTCCAAAATGGTAACTTTACAGGAGAAGGAAAATCCAACTGTACTTCTAATGTAAGTGAATGGAACCAGAATCTTTTCAAAAATTCAAAATCTCAATAAAGTAATTTTGAGCCATTTCTTTTGGTCCATTTGTCATGAAATTTACATACAGAGTAACAGGCATTTTCAAATTATGTCAATAATATGATATGTAATATTGATAATGATAAAATAGCAGTAAATCTGGAAAAATACATTTCGATTGGGAACTATTTTAAGCCAGGAGACTTGTAACAACATTTCATGTAATAATTTTAGGTGCAGGAGCTTTTAGAGGCATGAATCCCTTCTGAATGGCTTTGTATATACCTTAATAATTTAATTATGCAGAAAAATTCACATTACACAGGTAACTATCACAAATGTCCTCCATGATCTCTCAGCTCCATCACGCAAAGACATCTGCACAAAGGACAGGAGAGACTAGTGAACTGACCTGAGCTCTTTTAACAGCCAAGACTGAATAAATGAAAAGCATGCCACTAAGGCCTGACCTCCAGTGCTCCACGATGATCCCTCGGCCAGGCTGTGCTTAAACTCCTGCCTTTCTGCTCAGCCGTCATAACTTCACCTTCATCTTGGATTGCCGGACTTGAAAAACAGGGCCTATGTCCAGAATCATGCCTCGCAGGCTGTAAATAATATTCTCACCCTTTCAAGTAGGACCTAACAAGATGAATCTGGTGGCAGTGAAAGCGCTTAGCGGGCGGGCAAAGGAGGTCGCAAGGCAATCAGTGAGTGGGGGGTAAGAGAAAAGGTTGGAGAGGGGGAGGAGATGAAAAGAAGTGAGAGAGGGGAGAGGAATTAAATGAAGGGTAAGAGGTTTCTCTCTGGCATCTTGTTCTCAGGTTTTATTCTCTCCAGAGACTTGAATCCTTTAATGAGTGTAGTGACCTGTTTATGGGGCTGCGAGGCTGACAGCAAAAAGGTTATGGTGCTATTTTAGAAGTATTATTGAACCATCCACATTACATCTCATACACTCTATGACTGATATGGTATTCATAAGCTCAGGAGAAATAAAATCTTTTTCATTTTTGAAATAGATCCTTTGTCATTTGAATCTAAATTGTCAGATCTATTTCCAGGTGACTGCATCACCTGGATTTACTGCACCAGCTTAGCACAAGAGGCAATAGACCTTCAAATAGAAACACATCACTATACTGCAAGACCTATCTGTACCGTCACAATTAGGACCCTACTGATATGAACCCTTTGTCACCAATACCGATTTTAAGAAGCTAAAAACTCAGATAATTAACAATATCAGGCAATTTTATATGATAAACAACTTAACATTCTGCAATTGTTTTAGATGAACAGAGCTTTACTGACTGATATGACTTCTCAAATATGACTATATAATATATATAACAGCAGAAAGTCAACATTTAAATAATGTTAATTCCATCCCATACAGAAATCTTGGATATGGCAATATAAGAATCTTAAATAAATTACATATACTGGCATTCTCTACCACTCTAAAAGCGATTAGAAAGCCATTGCTAAGGGACTCCAGCAAACCACAATGAGAGCTATTATCCACAAATGGAGAAAATTTGGAACAGTGGTGAACCTTCCCAAAAGTGGCCGGCCTACCAAAATGTCACCAGGAGTGCATCAATGACTCATCCACGAGGTCACAAATTAATCCAGGTCTCACTTGCCTCAGTTTAATGCACATGACAAAAAAACATCTGGATTTCTGAAACAATATTCTGTGGACTGAAGAGACAAACATGAAACTTTTTGGGAGACATCGGTCCTGTTATATCTGGTATATAGCTAACATTCCACCATAAGAACATAATTCCAACAGTCATTCCAACATGGTGCTGGTAGTGCAATGGTCTGGGGCTGCTTTGCTTCTGCAGGACCTGGATGACGTCATTATTGATGAAACTGTTATGGCTTCATATATGAAATTTTATATACGTGTGCCAGTACTTTTGCACATGTGACACTCTGTTTTATTTTTTTCCCCATAATTTTAGCTACATTCAACAAATAAACAGGAATTGTGCATTAAATATGAAGTTGTCTGTATAAGATGTTTTAATTATATTATTTTGCTTACAAAATCATGTAATTTGACCAGAGGTGCTCAAAGTTTTGCACAGGACTGTATACATATGGATATTAATGTAAATAGATATTTATGAAAAACCTTTAATTATTGTCATACTTTATTAAGCTAGAATATACAGGCATTAGTGTAATGAGAGCTACATAACTAAACTATATGCAATAAAATCATTAAAATGTGAAATCAATAAAAATGTTGTTCCCTGACACATTTAAGTAATTTAAGAATTAAAAGCAAATACGATTATACCTGTCCTGGGATGTATTCAACCATATATCATATGTATTATCCATACATTTTGCCATATTTATGTCCAATATTTGAGTTGTATCAAAGAAACAATTAATTCAAAACAGACGATTTCCATGTATGGGGCATTTGGACTGGGAAGTGCATAGTATGTTTTGAAGCTTTAATAACGTTTTTATATTACAACTATTTCAATAAAGCAAGATAATTTTTTTTCCCCCAGGGAAATGACCCCTTTAACTTTGGTTGACCAATACATCAGCCTGGCCCTGATCTCTATCCATCTCTCCAGATCCAACTTAGACCCGAACCCAGATACAACAGCAGGCATAGTGGTAGTAGAAATGCAGCAGAGATGAGAGTACAGCTGTGAGTTTTATGCCATTCCACTTGGCTGGAACCAATCAGCTTCCACTCTTTGGAAATGTTGGCTCTGTTTCCAGACCTTATTGTGGAACTCATGACTGCAGAGAGCACAGGCAGTCAGGCTGACACTGTTTAAAAGGCATGATAAAACTGAATGCAATCTCAAAGCGGATGGAGTCAGAGAAGATTGGGGCAGGGGGTTGATAAATAACAATAAACTCCAAACAAATTCCAGTTTTTCATTCAGGCAGTGTACCAATACATTGTAAGCAAAATGGCACTATCCCACCACAAAGCGAATCTTATAGAAGTCATTCAAGCACAGCTAAAAGGCGGTTTCCATTTGGTCTCATCCACATATCCCACACATGAAGAGCATCATCACACTGCCAATTGCTAATACTGCTGAAGGGCCCTTAATTGCCCCAATGAACAAAGCACAACAGAATAAAAAGTTGGGGGCAGGCTGTGGACTGCAAGTCCATTGATACCTCATTACGACTCAACTAAAAGCAAACAAATCCCAGAATATCTACTAGTATCTATAAAAGATAAGACAATGAACTTAGTTATTATTCATAAATGCAAGTGCAGCTAGAGCAGGCAGTAGAATCAGTTCTGTAAATTCTATAGAAAAGAAAAACAAGGAATACTGTGATGGCTGCATCCAATTAACAGTGACCAGAGAGTGCGACAGCCTCTAGCACTATGGTCACAGTCCTGGTAACGAGCAAAAGGCAGTACACTGCCCGCATCACTGACCAGCTATGCAAACCCTGTTTCCTAATAATGTCCAACCTCAGTTTTATTATGGAAGAGAATCTTCTTTGGTTGTGGACAGCATGTGACATGCAGCAGGACATTGCCGCCTTGTCATATTGTATATTTGCTTTGCTAATTACTTCCTTATGATTCAGATATTCACTGTTCTCCTTAAAGGGGTTGGGATTGGTAGCGGAATATCTATAGATGATGTTGTCACCTGGCAGTCTTTGAAGCAATGTCATGTAAGAAACACTTTTGGTTCCCTAAATAAACTTTCAATGGATAGTTCTGAATCTTTCACATCAATGATACTTGTTCATATAATGGACATTATTTAAAGAAACAACACATAAAGTAATGGTTCTCAGAGTCTTTCAAGGTGCTCCATTACTCTTTAAGTGGCCAAGGCGAAGCAAATATGTCATCTCACTTTGCATCAGTGGCCTAAGAGATAGAGGTCAGTTTTAGATAACTTTGTTTAGATAACCTGACCGTCTGGCACAAACCAGCTTGACTCTCCCACACAATGTTATATCAATGATCAGATCCACACTAGACATCTGAATTTAGCCAGTGGCAAACTGTGAATATTAGAGCTATGCCTTTAATTTGGGCCATACTTGTTAAAACTAAGCAAAAACATAAGGAATAACTCAGTTCCACGATAGTTTATTAGTTATTTAACCTTGTAGCAGTTTCCCAGTGACTCAGTAGAGGGGTGTGGTGTAGAGTTTCTGTCACTTGTCTCCATTTCTAACAATCCACTGATTAAGCTACTGCTGGCATTAATGGTCAGTGATGTATCCAGCACTTCCAGAAGGCCTAGAGTAACATTTTCTTCCTCAAAAAACTGGTTCCACCCATTTGACATCCAAGTATTATTGCTCTGTCAATTCATAACTGCAGATATTTTAACAAATGCATTAGAGCTTCTCTTCACTTTATAAAGTTGAAACCAATAGACCTCATTGAAACCAAGTTGAAACCAAGAGCTCATTAACTATTTCTACCTGGGCACCACTAAGAAAAACAATTCCTGACTGGCCAATTTTCTTAACAGTGAAACAAGAGTAGAATGGTAATCCTCACATAACTTTAATACAAGCATGATTCTACTAAAAGAAAATTAACAAAAAATTTGTTCCCAGAAATGATTAGATCCTCTCTGAAAGGGACCTGAGGGCTTCCCCTGAATCTAGTGCATCTTTACATAAAAAAAAATAAATCAAAAAATGACTTTGAGTAATGATTGAATACTACAGCCTGAGATTCATGATGTATTCTTTCATCCAAGTTAAGAATGCAAGATAGTAGCTTTCCACACATGGGTGGATGGACAAGAAAATGAAAATAAAGCAATGAAATATCACTACGCTGAGACAAGAGAAAGTAAGGAGAGAATGAGCAAAAACTGGAGCAAAAAAAGTAATCTGGATAAGGGATGAGAAATTCATATACACTTGGGGTCGAGAGAGATAAGCTACAGACACAGCAGTGAAATGTTCCCAACTGCTGCATACATATGTTCAGAGCCCACATTCAGAACAGCTTCAAACTTTCAGTAATCTCCAGTTCTGGGCATCACCATACTTTGAATTCATCATCGTTTAATGTCAGGAACTGAACTGACAGAAAACCCCAACAAGTCTTAAAGTGAATTCACTTTAATGAATAAAAAACGGCGGTTTTCCACTGGAGGGCCCAGAATAGCTGAACTGCTTCGGCTCTGATGCAGTAATAGCATTATGGCTGAAAAATTACACGCATCTCAGAAAAGCATTGAAGGTTCACCTGAGTCCACTTAACACACTGTCCTCCACAGTGCAGAGAAAGCTAGAGGTATTATGTAATTATGGTTTTATACAGTATCAAAAATAGAGCAAAACAAAATAAGTGTTTTTGTTTTGCTGCAGGTCTGGCACAGTTCTATTTTAAAACTTTTGCTTATCTGAGCCAAAGTTAGGGTGAGAAGTTCGGTCATCCAGGAGGGACATGGAGAAGCAGCGGCTCTACTCCAAGTCCCTCCCGGATAACCAAACTTCTCACCCTAACTTTGAGTTGGAGTAGAGCTGCTGCTTCTCCACGTCGAGAGGAGTCAGCTGAAGTGGTTTGGGCATCTGGTTAGGATGCCTCCTGGACGCCTCCCTCGGGAGGTGTCACAGGCAAGTCCACCCGGAAGGAGACCCCGGGGAAGACCCAGGACACGCTGGCGTGACTATATCGCCCAGCTGGCCTGGGAGCGCCTCGGAATCCCCTGGCTGGGGAAAGGAAGGTCTGGGCCTCATTGCTTAGGATGCTGCCTCCGCGACCCGAACCCCGGAGAAGCGGAAGATAATGGATGGATGGATCTGAGCCAAAGTAAACGCTGTGTTGTATAAACATATCTTTGCAGATTCAAAATATTTTTAGTACATAAAAATCAAAAATCGAATCAAACCTTGACATCAAAATCATAAAACATATTCCTGCAGTACATAAAGAAAAAATGTCAAAATTTACAGTGCATTACAGGCAGCTTAGTTGCCAGTACAGTATTATACTAGATACACAATTTTGTAAGATAATTTACTGTAACCTTTATGTAATTTTAAACTTTGTAAAATGTGCAAATCTACACTTAATAAGACATAATAACACATATAATCAGAATTACATCAAATTATAGGAATTGTTGTGAAGGTCAGGTGTGGAGAAAATATCTGCAAGTAAGCGGCAAGGCAGAAAACCAACATTGAATGCTCGTGAACTTCGATCCCTCAGGCGGCACTGCATTAAAAACCGACATCATGCTGTAACGGATATTACCACATGGGCTCAGGAACACTTCAGAAAACCACTGTCAGTGAACACAGTTCGTCGCTCCATCTACAAGTACAAGTTAAAACTCTGCCATGCAAAGCGAAAGCCACATATCAACAACACCCAGAAACACCGCCGGCTTCTCTGGGCCCGAGCTCATCTGAGATGGACTGACGCAAAGTGGAAAAGTGTCCTGTGGTCTGATGAGTCCACATTTCAAATTGTTTTGGAAAACCTCCGGGCCAAAGAGGAAAAGGACTGTCTGGATTGTTATCAGCGCAGAGTTCAAAAGCCAGCATCTCTGATGGTATGGGGGTGTGTTAGTGCCCATGGCATGGGTAACTTGCACATCTGAGAAGGCACCATTAATGCTGAAAGGTACATGCAGGTTTTGGAGCAACATATGCTGCCATCCAAGCAACGTCTTTTTCAGGGACGTCCCTGCTTATTTCAGCAAGACAATGCCAAGCCACATTCTGCACGTGTTACAACAGCGTGGCTTCATAGTAAAAGAGTGCAGGTACTAGACTGGCCTGCCTGCAGTCCAGACCTGTCTCCCATTGAAAATGTGTGGTGCATTATGAAGCACAAAATATGACAATGGAGACCCCGGACTGTTGAGCAACTGAAGTTGTACATCAAGCAAGAATGGGAAAGAATTCCACCTACAAAGCTTCAACAATTAGTGTCCTCAGTTCCCAAACGCTTATTGAGTGTTGTTAAAAGGAAAGGTGATGTAACAAAGTAGTAAACATGCCCCTGTCCCAACTTCTTTGGAACATGTTGTAGGCCTCAAATTCAAAATGAGTGAATATTTGCAAAAAACTATAAAGTTTATCCATTTGAACATTAAATATCTTGTCTTTGTAGTGTATTCAATTGAATAGGGGTTGAAAAGGATTTGCAAATCATCATCATTTTTATTTATGTTTTACAAACCGTCCCAACTTCATTGGAATTGGGGTTGTACAATTACATCCGGTAAGTTAGGTAAGCAGTATGTTATTGTACATTTTATTGTACAGTAAACTACTTTAATTTTACAACTTACAACTACTGCTTTAATGTATAGCAAAACAGAATAAAAAACTCATGAGTTCTAGAGGTTCAGAAACAGGGTTATCAAAATGACTAACAAGCGAAACCAGCTTTATGAACATAAAATTACTGTTTCTGTATTTGTTGTAGCAAACCTAAATAGAAGATGCCTACTCTTGTCGACAGACTTTCACAGTGCAAATGATTCATCAGATGTTTTAATTTAATTCACCCTAACAGAACTCCACACTGTCGCTGCTCTCACTCTCTGTCAGTGATTCATGGCTGGTGGCTTTATTGTTGCTGTGGTGTTCTGCGGAGATGCTTTCTCACTGTAAAATCTTAAAAGCACAAGCACTTGTTGGCAGGAAGGTGGTCCTAAATTAACACTTACTTAGCCAAGAGCTAATGAAAATGTCTCTTAAAATGCATTCCTTCCTGAGGCACACAATCACACAATCAGATGGCTGTTGGCAGTTAATATGCATAATATTAAGGACAGCAAAAACCAAGACGCTACTGACAGATTTTCTCTGAAACTGTGAAAAATAAGAATGTAGATCCACAACAGTGATTCCATCATTAGGATTTAAATCGTCATGAACTAGATTTCACTACATTTCAAAATGAAATATAGAAAACAGATTCTTCGAAGTCTAGCGACTTTCAACTTGCTACACCTCTCAAATATAACTAATTCATTATAAAATTTGTTCACATGGTGAGTTAGGCAAAGAATTGTTTTTACATTATCATACATCATTTTGTGTTGACAGGTGTGAATCTGCACTTTTGACTTTTTCTGTTTGTTTTTTTATGTCTAAAGCTGACAAACAAGGAGGGAAGAAAGGCATGAAAAAGATGTTTTCTTCTTTTGGCAAAACAAGACTGTATGCACAACAATGACTTTTCATCAAATTCATATCACAATACAATACAGGCCCGTAGCCAGGGGGGATCGAAGGGTTCGTTCGACCCCCCCCCCCCCCCCACGCCGCCTCCGCCCCCCTCCCGCCGCCCCCTCGCCCCGTACACACATGCCCCTCAAGATAGGTAGGCTATTCAATGAATGAATTGTTAATCTCCGGTGAATATACATCAAATCTTAATTTACAATATCACATCCAGACTAATAAAAAAGAAAAGTAGAGAAGTGAGGAGTAAGAAAAATGGTTAATGTTTCTCTTTACACATTTTGTTCAGACTGTTTTACACCAATCCAGTAAGTGGCGGTAATTCCCCCATTTCTGTTGTTAGCTAGTGGAAAGAATAAGAATCAGGGGATTAAGTTACTTGAGAAAATGGGTAAAAAAGAAGACAAGGAGTGAAAACGGAAGAAATCGGCGGCAACATTGTCCCAAAACATTGGTGACTTGTTCTAAAAAAGGCCCAAATTCGGTAAGCTGCTGCTGCTGAGTGCAGGGCTTCTATTTCTTTACAACTCCCCTGCGTTAACAGTGCCGGACAGACAATGGTGGGTCATTTCATGTGAATGCAGACACACGGATTTTCATCAAACTTTGTGTGCCTTTTTAGTGGCAAGGTAGAACCCCAGAACTGCATTTGCATAAATCTGCCACTAATATAAAGGGAGAAGTGGACTAAGAATGTTTTAAGTAAGAGGGTAGGGCACTACACATTCAACCTTGATTATGTCAATTTAAATTACAAACAGATGGTTTTGATGCTGTTTGAAAGCTCTTTTCTAGCTCTACAGAGTACACAAACAACATTGAACTCAACAGTTAGCCGAGTATAAATTATGAGATATTAAAATACTAAAATCTGAATATAAAAAAAACTATTTTAAAATGGTCAGTATCTTTTCCACACATAGCCTGCAATGTCATGAACAACCTCTGAAATATTAGTGCCAGATTCATGCAAATGCAGTTCTGGGGTTCTACATTCCCACTAAAAAGGCACACAAAGTTTGATGAAAATCTGTGTGGGTTGAGTTCCAAAGTGTCCGATTTCCCGTAAAATGACCCTAAAGGAGAGGAAAGACAGACAGACAGTGAAGGCAAGACCCAATTAAAAAATAAAGAAAAAGAAGGCGAGATACAAAAGATGGAGAGGAAAAATGGACAGACAATGAAGAAAAGCAACAGAGACAGACAGCAACAGAGATACAGAGGAGGGAGAGCAACAACAGACCTAGGTGAGCAACAGAGAGAGACAATGAAGTCCCAGCACAGTTGTAGGAAGATTTGAATAAGACGGAACACTTCAATTTATATCATTATTAATTCATGTTTAAGTTTTAATGATCATACCGATAGTGTACCTCATGAAGTAATTCTTATCTATTTATGTCAACAGTAGAGAGACAGGCAATAAAGGACCGCAACATCAGAGACAGACAATGGAGGGCAGCAACAGAGACAATGGAACAAAGCAACAGACAACTGAGGTAAGCAACAGAGACAGACAATGAAGTCATCACAGATGTAGGAAGTTTGAGTAACACTTACATTTATATCAAATTTATGTTAACAGTGGGGAGCAACAGACGAACAAATAAGGACAGCAACAACAGACTCACAACAAACTTATAATGAATAAAATATGTCTAAATTAAAAGGTTTGAAGTGTGCTCGTGTATTTAGGGGGCATTGGAGTAGAGAGCCAAATGAAGTCCACTTTTGGGGGAAAAAGATCCCCCCCCATCACAATGCTGGCTACGGGCCTGACAATATGTATGCGCAAAATGTGGCACAGATTAAAAGTTTAGAAAGTGCAACAGAATGTTTCTGCTTATTTCAATATCAAAGGCGATAACAGTTAATACTGAATTATCACCTTTGTTATTGAATGTGATAACAATGACTTTTACGGTTAAAACACTATATCAGTCTTTCCCAACCTGGTCCTCAGGGCCCCCTGGACATCATTCCTATGTGTAGAGTGGACCGTCTGAGACACCCCGAGGATCGGACTGGGACACACTGCAGTACACCAAGCTTTTTCTTTGCTTATTTGTTTTATTTTATTTTGGACCAAAAGTGAACAAGTACTTTACTGAATATTATTAGAATCAATTATAACATTTCAGAATCGATACAGTTGAATCTCCACCCTCCTGCTAAACTGGGTCAATCTTGAGAGCGTCAGTTGAAACTGTGAAACAGCAGGGCCGCCGTGGCTTCTAAGGGCCTCTAAGGCTCTCCATGCCACCAGAACAGGTGTTTTCTCTCGATCAGGCTGGCTGGACTAGATGAAGGTCCTTTCTGCTGAATTTCTCACAGTTCTGTTTGAAATCCCCAGCAGTGGCTTTAATCCACTTTGTCAGTGCTCTGGTCCCTTTGCTTAATTGAATCAAACAGAGCAGGCTAGCCTCTGGGGCTTTCCATTATTCTCATCAAATCTTTTCCTCGTCCTCTCTGGGAGTTAAGTAAGTCTTTCTTTCAAAAATCTCACTCCATCTCTATCCTTCTTTAATACCAGCACTGGGGTTTTGGTGCAAAACACAAAAGCACAGTCTGGAGTTCATTTTTCAGAGCAAAATCTGAGGCAGAGCCTACTAAGAAAGAGAGTTACCACATTATTGCAAAAGCTAATCCAAAAACTGATTTTTGTGATCTACTTGGCCACCAAATATGTGTTCCAGCAGGGTGCCATGAAAATCACACAAATAGTTGTTTACATGCTTAAAAATAAAGGTGCCAACAAATGTCCCTCCAACAAAGGCTGGAGAGATGCCACAGAAGTATTTTGCTTGCTTAAAGAAGCTTTCAATTAATTCTTCTTTTCAATGGAACCAGAAGTAGTTTTTCTAGGGCGGTGGTCATCAGCTGTCCTCCTGGAAATGTACCTTCCTGTAGAGTTTAGTTCCAACCTGCATCTCACATTCTGCACCTTCCCACCCTTACTTCACACTAACGCATCTGATCCAGGCAAACAAGAACTAAAGAATTTAATTAGCTGGAGCAGGTGTAGCAGATGGTTGTTATAAGACTCTACAGGAAGAAAGATCTCCAGGACTAGTGTTGGTGACCACCGCTGTAAAGCACTGCCCTTTTAGCACCTTCATTTTAGGCACAGATGAGACTCAGGGCCATTTGTAGTACAGTTCCAGACCAACAAAAACATATGAAAGTGTTTACATTGTGGTTCTCGTAGCAGTCGCATTGACATATTTGACAAAGAAAAGTCACATGGACTAAAACGTCATAGCTGAGTGGGTGGATTTTATAACGTACATTTGGGAACAATAACTGGAATAGTATTTAAACTTTCTGAACCACACTGCACTCTCACCTGACTGAGCCTATAGGCTTTATGCATGTCTTATCTGTCTTGTGATGTTCTACAGCAAAAAGCCACAGATAAATGGGTGTTACCATGGTTTTTCCACAACATGAAATGGAGTACACTCATTGTAAAAAGATACAAAATGTGTGTGCCTCAAGTATTGGAATATGTCTCAGTGCTGGTTTGAAATCAAAACTTCAAAATCAAAATCTGTTCTGTATTTACCAACTCAGAGCTCATAAAGACATGATAAAAAGTATGTATGTGTCAAAACAGCATCAAATATTTATCTTTCTAAAGAAAGTCTGAAGAAGAGGACATGATGGTTAATTCTGTGTTTGGTCTGTTTAGACACCTTTGGTCCGTTTTGGGTCCTTGTTTCAAATGAACTGCATCAGAGTTCATTTAGAAGTGGACCGAGACCCCCTAAGGAGGTCTTGGTCTGTGTCCAGTCAAAGTCTGATGTGGCTTGTTTAAAATATCAATGCAAAACAGACAAAAGATAATTCAGTGATTCAGTGAACTCAGTGATTTTAAACATGGTACTGTCACAGGAAGCCATCTTTGCCACAAGTCAGTAGGCGAAAATCTGTCCTGCTATATTTGCCCTGGTCAAAAGTAAGAGTTATTACTCTGAAATGGAAACTTCTAGGAGCAACAACAGCTCAGCCACAAAGTGGCAGACCATGCAAACACACAGAACGGGGTCCATGAGCACTGAAGCATGCAACGTGTAAAAATCACCTCTCTTCTGCTGCATCACACACTACAGAGTTCCAAATTGCCTCTGGAAGCAACATCAGCACAGGAACTGGGGCTTCATGAAATTGCTTTTCATGGCGGAGCAGCTGCACACAAACCTAAGATCATTATGCACAATGCTATGCGTCGACTGGTGTGGTGTAAAGCTTGCAGCCACTGGCATCTGGAGTGTGCCCTCACATTTCTGGATGTCTGGTGCATGAATCTGGCAAATGCCAGTAAAAGCTATTGAAATTCATAGTGCAGTAAAGTTTGGTGGATGGCCTTTAATGGTCTGGGCCTGTTTTTCAGAGTTTTGGCCTGGCACCTTAGTTCCAGTGGAGCAATGATAATTCCACCCAGGCAGTGCTAAAGCTACAGCATACAAAGCTATTTAGGAAATTACATGCCTCTGTAAAACTGTGGTCACAGTTTGGAGAAGGCCCTTTCTTGTTCCAGCATGACTGAGCCCCTGTGCACAAATTGCAGTCCATAGAGACATGGTTTGATGAGTGTGGTGTGGAGGAACCTCAGTGGCCTGTGCTCAGCCCTGACCTCAACCCCACTGAACACCTTTAGAATGAACTGGAACACTGAGTTCAAGCCAGTCCATCTCCAATATCAGTGTCTGTCCTCTTAAATGCTCTTTTTACTGAATGGACACAAATTCCCACAGATACACTCCAAAATCTTGTGAAAAGCCATTCAAGAAGAGTGGAGCAAGGACAGCCAACTCCAAATCAATGCTCATGGTTTTAGAATGTGACATCCAGCAAACTCACATGGTGTGATGGTCTGGTGTCCACATAATTTTGGCCACATAATGTACATTTCCTAATATGCCTTGTGATAAAATCATTCACATTTTTATTATTTTTTTATTTTTGTTGCTTCTCTTTCAAAATTCTTATGTTACATGTAAACTTACACACATAAGAACCTTACACAAAATGTCCAGTGGAATGGAGTAATGCAATCTGCCATCAAAACCCAGCCCCACTAGTTACAGCAAGTGCTAATCAGCATATGGGCTCCTTAATAAATCACAGAAATGTCCACTGAGCTTTGAACACAATGACCAATCACAGATGTCAGCATCCTGAAATATATGCAGTCATTTGGGCCACCCTATTTTTAACCATGTCAAATTTCTCCTGTTGCAAGTAATGTCACAATTGCAATATGTAGCAATAGAACCGTAATATGATATTATGTCCACTACTGCTGTAAAACATCATGTTGAGCTCTACAGATCAAGCTCCTATTTCTGCAGCTTTACCTGCTGTTATACAGTTGAAACTAAGGAAATGTCTCATTTTTGGAATTAAATGTGGGAAAATAGCTACAGGATATAATTTGAAGTTGAACTTAATTTTCACTTAAATAAATACTTGCCTCCCCATTTCACAGAATTTCATAATTGATGCTGGAAATATTGCAGGTCTATGAAACAGAATGGGAGCTTTCTAGAAGGGTTTAACATAATACGGACTGAATATAAATTAAAAGCAGATGTCTTCAGAGGCAGGTGAAAAGTGCAGCCAGTGAGAAACATACTTAAAATGACATACCCAAAGGGAGAACTTCAATATTGCAAGAGATATTTTGAAAGACATGACTCAGAATATGAGCGGTTGGAGTAGACACAGGGATGGAACAAGCCGTGCTGAAAATAACAAGATGAACACTTACTGAATCAGGCCTACTTTCAATTTTAAAGTAACGTAAAAGGATAAAGTGTACCAAAGCAGAAAAGTTCAGTAAACCAACAAATTGTCAGCACCAAAACCAGGCCAGGTAAGGGCACTCAAGGTTTCTCAGCAGAACTGATAGAGAATGATGGCTCCACATTAGAGGTGCTCTGTGGACCTGTTTATTTTGATAGAAGGCCTTGAATTCAACTACAGTGTCATCACTGGTCAGTGTCAGGTCATTTTTATCAGGTCAGTGGCACAAATCTATTACATGCACACCAGGATTACACAAAGTTTGTTAACCTCAATTGCGATATTGGCCTGTTAACTTGCAATACTGATACTGCATGCAAAATATGCAAATGAGCCTAACACCCAATCGCAATGCTTCTGTAATGTGCTATGTGCATACTGACCGATCACAGCTCCAGATCAGTTTTCCTATGTGTTTAAATGTATCCAAGTATTCATGTAATATACAAAAAGTCAACTATTTTGGTCCAGCCCAGTAATTCACCAGCGCATTATGGACATATTGTAGGCCATATCAAAATCACACAGGGATGGGGGAGTAACTAAGTAGCGTGCTACTTTTTGTACTTAACTAAAACTTTTGGTTGCTAATATCTATAGCCGCTACAGTTTTGAAATGTAGCTAATAGCTGCAGCGCCTACGAATTTTGTGTAGCTATGGCGGCAATCCACACAAAATCTGAACCACAGAGCACAGCCATTAACTGGGCTAGTGGCGACTGTGCAATCCTGACTGAGCCGTGGACACTTCATCCCTTACTAGTAGGCTTAACTCGGCAACCGGCAATGGTAAGAAAAGGCATTTTGGCCTTTCAAAAATAATGAAACCACTTTGGGAGGCACAACATTTTATGTCTGTCTTACCATCTTGACTGTATATCTCAGTATGTGCTGATGTGCTAAATCAGGCTAAAAGTTAAATAAACGAAAACTCAGACTTACTTTGCTCTGCTTTAACCTTTAGCTCAGCTATAGCCATTTTTCTTGCATCTCAGGAAACTTCTCCGTGAGTTTCTTGTAAAATTTCTCTCAATGTTCAAATTCTTACGAGGCTGAAGTTACTTCTCATTCTCCTGCTTCTCATTTGAATTGCCCCATTCCACTTTAAATGGTGCCTGAGACAACAGAATGTACTGCTGCACTATTTAAGGTAGAACGGGAGAATTCGAAGAGCAAGAGAAGTGACTTCAGCTTTGTGAGTTGTTGCCAATTAAACACAACTAGCTTATAAATGCAAATTATCGATGTTCATCTTAAATCTTTCTCTTTGCCTTTCCGTTATCTGCATTGCTGTGGGTCCAGGAGTCTGTGTGTCAGTCTTCACCGTTAAAAGTTGATGAATTAGCAATTATGCATTAACTTCAGTGTTTAAGACCATTTATTGTGTTAGAATTGTGTGTTATAATGATTTTACAGCAAAGGAGGATTATTATGATATTTTACCTACAAATCTAGTTCTGCTGTGGAGCTGCAGCAGCAGTGGAGAGATTATTCAGGCCTGATTCTCACCTCAAACAGAACCTGGGTCACTGATGAGAATTCTGAGCCTAAAGTGTTGCTGAAGTTTAAAGGACTCTAAATGTCATATCTGTACAGATCTGGCTGAAATGTTTAAATTGAAGCAGTCTTGAGCACAAAAGTGTTTGGTTTTCATTCAGTTACTTTTGTTGATTTTCCTTCGGTTGTGTACGTTTGATTGTTTTGTATATTTGCAGCTTTTCAATTCTGTGTTTCTTTCTGGCACAGGATTAAATGCAGTGTCTTGTTCACACTGTCAGTTGGGCTTGTTTGGTGTGTCAGGTTGAGATTCACAAACATTCTACCAATCATGCTTTGAAAGTAGCAAAAAAATAGTGCATTGCTTTTCAAAAAGTAGCTAAAAAGTAGCCACTAATTTTTCTGGAAAAGTAGCTAAATTGTAGCTAGCTTCAACCTTTGGGTACAACTTTTTCAGTGGCTATCCCAACCCTGGCTACTTTCAGCATGATAATGCACCATGTCACAAGGCAAAAGTCATTTCACATACATGAAGTTCAAATGTCAGTTCAATGTTTTTCAGTGGCCATCCCAGTCACCAGATCTGAATCCAATAAAATACCTTTGTGATGTGGTAGATCAGGAGATTTGCAGCCTTTTCAAGTGCACATGAAAAATCCACATGACGCAATCATGTCAACACGGAGCAGAATCTCAAAAGAGTGTTTCCAGCATCTTGTGGAATCCATGGCATAAAGAATTGAGGCTGTTTTCCTACCCAGTATTAGTGTAGTGCTTGGTGAGTGTATATATATATATATATATATATATATATATATATATATATATATATAGATACACACAGAAGCCCACTAATAATTGTCCTTCCCTTCAAATGGCCAGTCCATCCCTGGTCATACTTTATCTTCATATGAGTCTGATTAAACAAATCAATAATCAGTGCCTACCGACATGAACTGTGCCCTGAATGAGCTCATGTGCTCACATGGAACCTTCAAAATTCAGGAGTGTAGTCCATTATTCAGGCAGTAATTGTTTTGACATTTTCAAGCTTGGCATTAAGAGTTTTGACCTTCAACTGCTGAAAATTCTACCTCAAAAGTCACAGCCCAGCACTGGCCATAATACGACAATAAGCACCTATAACCACCACATTACTAACAAGAGCCACTTTTTTCTCACAAGGGCAAAAAGAGATTTCATTCTCAGATGAGACACAAAAAAATAGTAATTATTCTCAAAAGAACGTTTTCAGCATCTTGTGCGATCCATGCCATGAAGAATTGAGGCTGTTTTGAGAGCAAAGGAAGGCCTTAGTAGTAGTATAACGCTTGTTCATACCTTATATAAGTCTGATTAAACAAACAAATAGTAAGTCCTTACTGGCCTGAACTGTGCTCATGTGTTCACATGGATAAAAAAAGTGTATTCATCTATAAAGGAAGTCTTTTGCATATTTTATACAGTAATAGAAAACATGGTGGCACAAAAAAGCTCCAATTCTACACACTGAAACTTACAGTTGCCAGTAAGCGTATAACTCCATTGATGGCAGTGACTTACTGTTGTTTTGGGCTCGGTACCAGACCCATCAGGTTAATGTGGTTAACTCAGCTAATTGTTCGGCTTCGGCTTTGTCTTTGGATAAAGCTGATGCGTCTTTTAAATACTTTTATCCCAAATGAACCGTAGCAGCTTGTTGTGCTACATTACATAAACACATCATCTCGCAAGAAAACAAAACACAGGTGTTGGCACCCATAGGCTATTCCCAGTCTGCTATGTAAGTGATGAATTACTTACATAAACCAGAGCTGAATGAGGCGCTCTCTTACACACAACTGTCCCACGGCCTTGAGCTAGAGGACGCGCTCTCTTTGCCAACTGCTCCTCTGTAGACTTTTTTTGCAAAACGCTCCAGAGTATGTGTAATTTCTGACAGATTAGGTGCTTTGCATGCAGCTGCAAATGACAAGCTGCCACACTACTCTGCTACACTGTGACAAATGGTGTGTGATAAGCCACAGCTGCAATGAATATAAAACAGAATAATGATTCTTTTTTGCATTCTCTTTATCCAGGTCCAACCCTCCTCCCTGCCAACCTCACCGCTGTTAAACTCTCGGCCTCGGCTGGCGTTCTTGTTCTTAATGAAATTACCCTTGAGCTCACCGCTCCGCTAATGCTTTCTGACACGATGGGGTGCGACACGCCCTCGAAGAGCTGTCACTCATGCCCAGGAATGCCATCAGTCTGGCATTCTCCTCCACCATCCTGACACAAATCATCCCTGACATTACAGCAACATATCAGCCCACCACAGCTACACAAAGACCCTGGATGCACAATATGGAACTTAAGTAAAGGTCACGCAAAAGGTCACATTGTACATTGATATTATAGACTGGCAAATGCTTCAACAGACGCTTTAACTAGAGAAAAAATATATAAAAAAATAAACACTAATATTAAATGAAATAAATATTAATAATGATTACTTTTCAGAAGTCAGAGACCACCCTTTGTTTATTTTATTTCTAGCCCAAACACCCACTGTGTTCAAGTTATAGGAGAAATGGATTGTGAGAATGAAAAAATGTAACCAGTTATTAAGACTGAACTTTGGAGGGGAAAATTTACCACAAATTTCTGTTCTTTCAGAAAAAACTGAAAGCAAGAACTCGACAGACGTTGGACTATCCATCCATCCATTTTCTAAGCCGCTTCTCCGTCAGGGTCGCGGGGGGATGCTGGAGCCTATCCCAGCAGTCTTCGGGCGGAAGGCAGGATACACCCTGGACAGGTCGCCAGTCCATCGCAGGGCGACGTTGGACTATTTATTATTAATATTTATTTGATTTACCATTAAATAAAGCCACCCCAGAGACATCACCATTTGGATGGTAAGAAACAGAAAATGTAACCAACTTCTAAGACTGAACTTGAGCTGGGGTAAATTATCCCCACAGATTTCTTTGAAAATGGAAAGCGACTTTCCTGAAAACAATGGAAGCTGGACAAATAGAAGGACAAATAGTGGACCCACTAGACACTGAAAAAAATATATTTAGAAAATATATTTTGTTGTTTATTTTACTTTGTCTGTTAAAAATTATTTGTTTTTTTCCCGTATGCTGAAAAACAAACAACCACTTTGACTGGAAATTAAATAAATGTAGGGTCATCTCTGACTATTAGACAGAACTGTATAGGAAATTAGTTCAATTAATGATAATAATAATAATGATTAATAATTAATAATTAATAATAACAACAACTATAATAATAATAATAACACTTTGATAAGGACATAATTTGTTATATATGATTTTGGATATGTTTTGGGGATCTTACTCCAGATAGCCTGCAAGACATGATGGGAAAGACATGATGATGTTTGAACATGTCATCAGCTCATTTGTTTGGTGTATGCACTATTATGCTGCCCGATAATGATTTAGGTGGGTTCAGCTTTTTTTTCTGGCAGTATGTATTTGGTTCATTAGCCCTGAGGCTCTAGCACACTGTCTTATACTCTTACTCTGAAACCACTAGAATGTCTTATATAATGCTGAGTGAGCTGCCAGGTGCAATAAAGCTCAAAGTTTGATGGGGAGGAGGCTGAGCGGAGGAAGATCCAACCTACAGATGGGATTTCTAAAATGACTGGTCTAAACAGCACAAAATCTGGATCAAAGCCTCTATTCAGATATATTATGCAGCAGCTTTCATCTTTAACAGCTTTGCCTTAACTTATATTCCAGCTCCCTCCCTCCTCTCTCTTTCTCTCTCTCTCTCTTTCTCTCTCTCTCTCTCTCCTCACATGCACTCACACACTTGTTTGGTCTCTTTTATGCATATCATAAAGCTTTAGCAGGGAAATGTTAAACATTCAAAGGGCGTAATGATATACAATGTATGGTGAAACGTTCACTACTTGGTCAAACAACCTGATTATTCTAATGCACCACTGCATTAAATGTCCTCCTCATTTGAATTCTTTGGAGCAGAAGCAATGCAAGCAAATCTGTTCTGGCTCTGAAATCACACATTCACATATACAACCTTCAAAATTCAGAAGAGTAGTCCATTATTCAGGCAGTAATTGTTTTGACATTTTCAAGCTTGGCATTAAGAGTTTTGACCTTCAACTGCTGAAAATTCTACCTCAAAAGTCAGAGCCCAGCACTGGCTGTAATACGGCAATGAGCACCTATAACCACATTACTAATAAGAGCCACTCTTTTGCAATCCTCATTCATCATGGGCAGGAAAAAAATTCATTCTCATTCTCAGATGAGATGAAATAACTAGTAATTATTCTGCTCTTACAATAGAATTTGTCAGCTAGCGTGATTAATCTTGAAAAAATAATTACAGTCTTAACTAGACCATACTAAATTTACCAAGTCTAATTGAACCTTAAATTATCCCAATGCGAGCTCTTGGTCGTAGCTCTGGCTCTGACAGTAGCGATGATTAGCCCATTTTATGCAAACAATATAAAATGGGAAAACTGATTGAGGGTGCTTCAGAAGCCCACCACATTTTTGTATGGCTTGAAGTCTCAAGGTTCATCGACCGACTTCAAGTACACACTTACTTCACTCAAAAACTATCCACTCTCATCATCAAAATGACCATTAAGTCAGCTCTAGAGAGCTTGAGCGATATCTACTACATCTACTCATAATTTATGATCTATCTGCTTTTCCTCCTGAGAGGCTTATCAAAAAGATTTTTGCGTCATCCACGGGAAATTAAGCCTTGTGTTTTGTTTCTTCACAGCAAGATTCATTAAAGATGAGTCACACATCTCTACTCCCTGTTAACCAATTGATTGCAGGCGATAACAAAAGCATAGTGAAACGTTAATGCTTTCTCACTCATTGCTGAAGCAAGCGGAGAAATCCTGTTAAAACTGAGGACTTTTATTTGATGCAACATTCATGTTTGTACAGTATTTAGCCAAAAGTATCCTCCTAATTATTTAGTTAATCTGTTTCAGGTGCACCCAGAGCAGCTGTACAAAATCAAGCACGTAGCCATGCAATCTTCACAGACAAACACTGGTAGTAGAATAAGCCACACAGAAGAGTCCAGTGACTTTAAATGTGGCACTGAGTTTTGACAAGTCTGAGATCACTAGACTTGTGAGTAATATCAAGAGTTAACTGGGGTGGGCAAAGTTTGGTAGAGGGGGAATAATTGTCTGGGGCTGTTTTTCAGGGTTTGTGCTCAGCCATTTAGTCCACTGAAATGTAATGGTAATTCTACAGCACATAAGCACATTTTGGACAATTATATGTTTCCAACAGCAGCAGTTTGGGGAAGCCCTTTTTTTGTTCCAGCATGACAGAGCCCCTATTCACAAAGAGAGGTCAATAAACATAAACCATAAAAATGTTTTGACAAGTTTGCTGTAGAGAAACTCCAGTGGCCTGCACAGAGCTGTGACCTCAACCCCACTGAACACCTTCGAGATGATTTAGAACATCAACTATGAGCCAGGCCCCCTTGTCCAACATCAGTGCCTGACAAATTATTTGACTGAATGGGTACCACTTCCTACAGATACACTTGTGGATAGCCTTCTCTGAACACTGGGGGCCAACTTTATACTAATGCCCATGGTTTTAGAATGGAATGTCCAACAAGCTCACATAGGTGTGATGATCAAGTGTCCACATACTTTTGGCCACACAGTGTATGTAAAAGTCATTTTGTGACATAAGAAGTGCAAACCTGAAGCCATATATACAGAAATTATATCACAACTATATACATAGTAGTCACACATTTAAATTGCATAGCAAAATGACTTCTGAGGTAACAATAGAATAATAAATATTTTAAACACCTCTTAGTTTTTTACTTCTTTCATACCAGCTCAAAAGTACATAAAACAGTGTGTTTCAGGCCAACAGTGAAGCTACATCACTTCCTTTCTGCCTCGCCCACTCTCCACCTCAGCTTGCCATAAAGCCATGAGATTAGAGCAGTTCTTTGAGCCACCGAGGCTGCATCCCACAGGATGCTCTTTCACCAGCTGAGCCGACACAGTGAGATAGGCAGCCAGCTTGCCACTCCAGGAGCAGCTTTACTTTGTAGAATTTGGATGTACTGCGGCAAAAGAGGCTGATCCAAGAGCAGCTCTCTGATGTATCCGTTCCCTCGATTCCAGCGGAAGACCGAGGGAGAAATCTGCATGAACTGAACTGCAAGATAATGGAGATGAAACTATGCCTTGTGGATTACCTAGCAACATGATTATACCTTATTTAAAGATAATAAGGGCATACTCTAAATATCTATAATGTGTAAGGCTGTTACAGAATGAAGGTCAGTTTAAAAGGGCAATACATTATGCTTGTGCTTCAATTTCCCCCCGGAGTCCAGTACTTGAGACCACTGGTAAAATCTGATATTTTGCATGATTTTAATTGTATTCTTTAATACAAAATAATATTTTACAAATTATATTATCAGCATAGCAACATGAGTGAACAGTAGACTGTCTGAAATAATTACATGAATTACAGAATTTGGTGTAAAGTGTAGAATCTTTAATATTTCTTCCTTATTTTATTTTTCGTACCCTTCTGTATGTCCAGACATTGCTTCAAATAAGTCAATTCAGTTACTTACTACTAGGTGCAGCTATTGACATACAACTGTGTATGTACAGTTTGTATAATCTCTATGAAAAAAATCACAACCAATAATGTACTGTCCACAATCCAAGACATGTTTTACAGTTTTACATGGCATCTCATGTTAAATTCAGGTAAACACATGTAGATATAGACATGTTTATTATACTGTTTAAAAAATCAGCTTTACTATAAATGTATGCGGAAAAAAAACTTTCCTGAATCAGCAAAGGATCATGATCTTCTCTGCATTTTTTCAGTGTTCCATTATTAAAAGATAACGGAGAATTCCAGTGATGTTTCTGCATAATTAAAGATGTAAATAAATTAATTCAGTGGTTTGATGAGAAATGCTCCATTCTAAAGAAACGTAAGTCAAAACCTTTCACAGTGGTGGTGATAGGAGCCAAATGTCCAAAGCATTTAAGACCTCTAAAAGCTACTGTATCTGACATGAAGTTATTACATGAAATTTTAATGAATGTTATATGATGCCTTAGACATTGTTTTATGATAATTTTGAGAAAAGCCTTTGGCCTAAAATGTATTTTTAATAAGGCAAACATGATAGATAGATACATGCAAGAAAACACATTTTTAGATTTACTCTTGTTACATTATCAACATTACATAAAGCAACTCAAAAGATGTTGAATTATGCAGAAAATTTTTAAAAATCATTACAATGTCCCTTAAAAAGGGCTAACTTAGCTGGTTCAATAGCTAAGAGTAAGTGTAAATGTAACTTTTATACATATCTAGTGGTAATGTTAGTTACCATTAGTCTATCAAGCTAACAGCTGCTAGCTATCTAACTGCATGCTAGCTAACACAGCACAACCTGTACCAACATAAAATAAAGATATTAAAGTTAACACATTTTTATTTTTTTGTCATATATGTCATAGCAGACTTTAATGTAGTAACATTCACTTTTTAAGTATCTTTTACTTTGTATGTATCTGACTAGTGATGTTTCAGCTAGCTACGGGATTCTGTCTCTATGGGATTTGCAATGTCATGTTGGCGCCGATCTAACAGTGGTGGACATCCGTACTGAGTTTAATATCATATAAATCTTAAACGCCAAAGCATCTTTAGAGCTTGTAAAACATGCTTGTAACATATTTTTACTTTGTATATTTCAGTATTTAAGTGGATTCCTTAGTAAATACTTCACCTTACAGCCTAACTGTGAATTTTATTAAAGGAGGCCTGTCTGTGAGAAGTTTCAGGCCTGACGTTAAACTCCTGCTGTGTACTCCTACTCCATGCACATACATATGTGTTCTTACCGCGGTGATGTTAGACCCTATGTAAGATATTCAGCCGTGTGAAATAAATCCATCTTAAAATGAAACATAAGATGAGATATACTGAAAAATAGAGAATAAATAATTCTGTATGCTCAGAGCACAGGGATGAGGAAGAGGAGTAAACATTCTTCATTTGCAATCTAAAAGTAGCTGCATGGGCAGAGGTCAATATGAGGGCACATGAATATACAAGAGTCTTTAAATATGAGGTGAACAGTGACTAACAAAATGTTCATGAACATAAGCCACAGATCACGAACAGCACAGTATCATCATCCATTTCGTTTTTCAGCGCTACAACATGAAGCAACTCTACAAATATAAAACCCAAATGCTAATAAATAAGTAAGAATAACTCATTACAATTGCAAACCATGTCTGTGAAAGTGAACCTAACACGAAACAATTGACCAGGAGTATACATGCCTAAACAAGTTAGTAAATGATACTAACAACAACAGAACATAATAATGGACGTTCTTCTCCAACACAGCATTTTATATACAAACCATAATGATAATAAAAGAGAAAAAACTATTAGATCACAGACTTGTTATATGCTGGACGTCCTATGCATGTGCCATTCATGCATACACTCCACAATGCAACTTCTTCTTCTTTCGGCTGCTCCCTTAGGGGTCGCCACAGCGGATCATCTCTCTCCATCTTGCCCTATCCATTGCCTCCTCTACTTTCACACCAACCATCTCCATGTCCACCTTCACTACATCCATAAACCTTCTCTGAGGTCTACCTCTTCTCCTTCTACCCGGCAGCTACATCTCCAACATTCTTTGACCAATATATCCACTATTCCTCCTCAACACATGTCCAAACCATCTCAACCTGGCCTCTCTGGCTTTATCTCCAAACTGCTCTACCTTCACTGTCCCTCTGATCTGCTCATTTCTAATCTTGTCCATCCTTGTCACTCCCAACGAAAATCTCAGCAACTTCATCCAGCTCAGCCTCCTGTCTTTTAGACAGAGCCACAGTCTCCAAACCATACATCATAGCAGGACGCACTCCACACTCCACAATGCAACACTATCCAGAAATCTGGCACTGGCTTTTGATGAAACTCAGTATTCAAACATCTGCACGTAGCAACTTCAGCGAGGTTCTTTTGCTCAGGAGTACATACCCCCCAACATCACTTGGCGTAAACCAGTATGGGAACAACTGCTATTAAAAGGCTTCATAGTGTTAGTGCTATAAATCGTATTCATAGTAACTATCTGGCAACTCTGCTTCCCGAAAATGAAGGTACATTTAATTTAATTAGTTAATTTGTTACAGTGCATTCTGGAGCAATGGAACTGGGTTCTCTAGAGTGGCCCTATATATAAACCCTATAGAGAATATTTGGTCTCACATTAAACACAAACTAGCCTTGCAATGTTTTTCAGCTGTGTGAATGCTGAATGGAAAAACACTGACTCTTCTTTGTGTAAAAGGTTGTTTGCAACACATAAAACTTCAACATTTATAGAATTCAATATTAAGTTACTTTAAGACCATTGCAATGAAAGTGGTGCTTGTCATCCAGAACTCAACATCCAACATCAGCACCTGACCTCACTAATGCTCAATCAAATCCTCACAACTAACGCCTTTCCAGAAGAGCAGAGGCTGTTATTGCAGCAAAAAGAATACAAAATGTTAATAATTTATGGAGGGACTGAACAGAACAGAAGCAAGAAAAAATGCCCATGATATGGCTCTTTGTATATGCTAACTCCGAAACAGGTGCACATATTAATGCTTGGCTCGTGTTGTCCTCTCAGTCCATTGTCCTCTCAGTCCATTGTCCTCTAGTCCGGTGCATACGGCTAATCATACAAGCGTTCCCCAGGCAGGAAGAGGAATCAGTCACTGTGCGCTACCATTAGAAATGCATTGTGCGGGCCACCTGCTGCTGATAGGGAGGAGTCAGTAGCTGAAGGGCCCCTGGGAGCCGACTCCAGACTGTGCCGTAATTCACTCCGATGGGCAACAATGCTGCAGGGACTCGAGAGAGTGCCAGGGCTGTTAAGCTCTTCCAGGAAAGGCTCCCTTTGTGACAGGCGGAAAGCCGGCTCAGTCTGTGTTGGACTTAATCGAGGTGCTCTCGCCGCAAAGCTCCTGCTCCCCATCCGTCCAAGCTTATTGATCTGTTAGCAGTCTCATGTTTGTTCTGGTATTAGTGTAAATGTGCTCTTCTAAAGGTCTCAGCCACACTGACAGCACCCAAGAATAACCCACATGCTGTTGCAATCAGGATGATGAGGTGTGGAAACAGTACCAATGCAAATTTCTAATAAATGATTCAGGTGTTGTGCTACAGCACACTAAAGCAGAGGATACAAACCTGTATATTACCTATATGATGCCATATGCCATCTGATGCCTTTTGCCACAGGTGTGTTAGGTGTAGTTGTATTTCAGTTGACTGCTTGACTGCACGATACTATACACTCCCGAGCAAAGAAGTTGGCCAAACCCAAAATAAAATATTTGTTATTGATTTGTCCTGGTCAGAGTCCAAATTTAAACCCTATAGAAAATATTTGGTCTCGTATTAAATGCAAACTAGCTTGGCAATGTTTTTCAGCTGTTTGAATGCTGAGTGGAAAAACACTCTTCTTTCTGTAACAGGATGTTTACAACACATAAAACTTAAACATTTAAAGAATTCAAGGGGAAAAGCTATATTAACCCCATATTAAGTTACTTTAAGACCATTAAAAGTTTAATGTTTTGGCATTAATTAATATTCTCATAATCTTCAATATACAAGGTATTTCTGACTCATATTTACATAAATATACAATACAGTGACTTATACCGAAACCATCTTACCACCTTAACTATACCATGATATAGATTTTTGCCCACACTGGCCACTACTAACTATAACACATGTAAAGAATTTAATTTTTGTTCTATTTATTTATTTAGTTAGGGATTTTCTTTTGTTTAAGTAGCTTATTTATGTGAAGTTAAGTTCATGTACCATGTTGTTTAGTGCTCTTTAGAGTCCCAAATTGTTGGTGAATTAAACAAACCTTTTTTCTTATTCACGCTTCACGCCCCCCCCCCCGATGTTTCTCCCCATACCCCCCTTTTCTCCACACACCCACAAAAATCACAAAACAAAACAAAATAAAAACAAAAAGGATTTTATTTTTTATTAAAGACTAGATATGAACTGAGCCATGGCTCAAAATGGAGGTCAGAACTGAACAATGGATTTGGAAATTCATTACACCACTCATTTATCTACATCATTCACATCCTGCACAGTGTTCTTGATTTGTTCAGTTTTACAATCATCTCCTATGTTCTGAGCTCACTGGTTTGAAACAATGTAGCAATCAGCTGATCTTGACACTGATGTTGTCACTAATGAGACAACAGCAAGACTCCAGATGCTAATGTCACACCTGCAATCATCTGTAGACCTTCTGTTTTCTCTCTTGTGCAGGAACTAATGATGTGGTGACACAGCTGGCCAAGACACAACTGAGCAACCTTTG
Organism: Pygocentrus nattereri; assembly: GCF_015220715.1. NCBI lineage: Eukaryota > Metazoa > Chordata > Actinopteri > Characiformes > Serrasalmidae > Pygocentrus > Pygocentrus nattereri. The sequence continues at coordinate 44,586,280 of NC_051211.1, forward strand.
TCAAGTATATAAACAAAAGCAGGAATGTTTCAAAATTAAGGGTAACATTCCATGTTTTCAGCACAACTTCTTGGCATTTCAGCCTCATAGTCATTGTTTCAGCTCAAATCTAGTGTGCTGGAACATAAAATATTACAGTCAGCATAAACCACTTTGAGGATTTTATACCCGATACAAATTCACATTCTACATTTAGTTATGGAACAAGGACAAGAACTGCTTTCTGGTAATCTGTGGTGAGAAGTCTAAAGAGCCCATTTGCGATGTTTTCTTTCATTTTTTGCGGCTTATTTTCTATATATGAATGATATTGACTGGTTGGTGAGAGACACATTTCGAAATTGAATGTGTACATGCTTCATCAAACTTGATTTTCCATGATATGGGCCGCTGAATTTCTGAATTGTGGCTTGTTTTACTAGTTTTTGTGACATCTCGAAAAAACATTAATTCAAAAGAGACAATTTTGCTGTAGTTTCCATATATGAACCTTTTAGACTTGGAGGTGAACTGTACATTTTGAAGCATGCTACATTGACCTGAATTTCTGCATTACAGTCAGTATTTCAGTTCAAATACTGTGCTGGAGCCCAGAGCATAAACAGCAAAATCTGTGTCACCGTCCAATTACTTGCAGGTGGCACTGTATAGCTGTGCATCCAGTGTTTGCTGGGGTCCATTTCACAGCCGGAGGCAATATGCATGCTGCAGAAATGTAAATCTGTAATGCAGAGTGCATACTAGCCTTTTAATTAGCTGTGCAGCATAATGACGGTCCATGCAAAAATAATCTAATTAAGTAGTTGTTAAATACTATCAGCATTTTATGACTGCTACAAATTCACTGTCTACACTTTATTATGGTGGAACTGCTTGTTTATTGGTAGCATGAAGTCAGTTTTACATGCAAACAATGTTCATGAAAGATTGTGTTTGCACATAAGTAAATGTGACCCACTCCTTCAGGAAGATATTTATGAGAGGGCAGGAGAGAAACTGATATAATATTTAAAAAAAAAAAAGTCTGCGGCTCCTTTTAGAGTCCATCTCTATTACAGCCAGTGTGTGTGTCATAAGTGAACCGCGGGCAGGATTTAAATGGCTAGCCTGGGGCACTGAGGCGTTAAAATCGATCGCCTGCGCCTGGGTGTGCTTATCTAGTCCATCGCTTGTCTGGGAGAAAAAAGGATAAGGCTCGACTACAGAGGATGATGAAGAGATTGCAGAAGAAAACAATTTCAAGAGGGCAACATTTAAAACTCTAAAAGTGGAATAGCTGCTGTTGAGTGCTCTATTGATTGCTGCAATACTTAGATCAATCTGCATAGCAGAATTACAGCCCACACTGTACTGCCTGGAAGCCTTTTTCTCTAAATATACAAAAACGAAAAGGACAATGGAGAAGAAATGTAGTTGACTAGCTTTAACGGTGTTAGGAGTAATCATAGCCCACAGTAAACATGACATGAAAAAATACAGGTTGGCGCCATTAGGTATTATAGAGCTAAAACGAATTTGAAATTGAAACCCTTAAACCACATTCACTCTTATTTACAATCATTTACAAAAGTTTTTTTTTTTTTCCAATTGAAACCACAGAATCATGTATTTAAAAGTTCTTCAGTGGTTCTTCTATAGCATTGCTCCAAAGAACCATCTTGTTGCCTTTATTTTTAAATGTGTATTATAGCTTTAGCTCAGGCAGTAGAAGTTTCCTGGAAAAGCCTGACCTCCCACGGCATGGCATTCTACAGAAGATAAGTGTTTTGCTATAGGGCAAACGCTTCAGTATGGATGCTTCAGAGACAGCACTTTGACAGCCACCACAGTTCCACAGTTCTCTGATCATCCAGAGAGTTAAAATAGAAGGAAAACGCGTCTAAAGCTGACCTCCATCTGTTAGGTCACTGATGTGACGTAAGGTGACATGTCTGCCTCACCTCAGGCACTTAAAGGGTCAGGAAGCACCGTGAAAGACTATGAGTCACCATTATAAAAGAACCAAGAGTTCATTCAGTGTTATCCCTTAAACCATGTGACCCTCTGATTTAGTAGTTTTGAGGTTTGCAAACAAGCTGGAACAGACAAATTCCAAACACATTTAATTGGCCCATATCATGGAAAAATGTATTTCTCTTGTGCTTTTTGAGCAAAGGAATTTGAATATGTAATATGTGAACATTGTTGAAGCTTCAACATATACAGTTCACTCCTCAGTCCATACAGTTTGTATATAGATACTTAAACAGTCAGTTTAAACTGATTATATCTGAGATGTCACAAGCACTCATTTACACATATGCATCTATTTAGCCTACAGCAGTTTAGCCGGATGATAAAAGTTCGTAAAATGTGAAACCATGTGCGCAAAAACAGCAAAAAAACTCATCCCTTTCACTGAAAACAATCTTACAACCTATATGACCTTGGCAATCCATTACCTGTTACTTAAAGAAATTTATTAGACACTGCTGATTAGTTTCAGCCAACTTAATTTATTTATATAATTTGACCTATGGTTTATGATATGACCATTAGAATCCAAAATCAATCCTGCACATATAATGACCATGTACATCTATGTAAGAAAGAATGAGGTCTATTACATAACACCACCCATCAGAGAGCTTGCAGTGAATTATTAAACATGACCAGTCAGAGGAATTGGGATGGATCAGGAATCACTCTAACAAACAAACCTCTCTGCAGTCCAGAGTGAGGAGGGTGTTGGTTATATAACTTTGTTTGCTGTGTCTGTGGACACAGAGTAATTCCTCTTAACTTGAGCAGGGACTGCATTTCTTTAGCAGTGGGCAGATGGAGCTTCATGAATAAGTCATTCGTACGTTTCTGATTTTGGTTGCTTGGCTTTGTAACCACTGTTGGACCACAGTTGGTGGAGAAAGGTTTGTAGTGGTGGGCCACAAAATTCCACATCCTTCATTTGGAGACCAAGTAGGGGTCGTGCTTGGATATACAGCAGCTTGTCATGACCTCCAGGCAAACAATAGAAATCACCATACTTACAGGGCAGGCCTTGCCAAGAATAACCCATGAATGTTCAATTAATGCAGGAATACAGCAAGACTCTTAATCATCAAGTTCCCTGAAGAGTTCTTGATTAGGAGGTACAATTCTCAAAAAGTACATGCCAAGAGCCAGTTCTTCACCCTGGATCATCTCACCAAAAAATGGTTCTTCAAAGATTTTGGCCCTTTTCATTTTAAGAGTGTAAACCTAAGTGAACTAAAAGTTTGAGCACATAACTTAAACAGCAATCATCAATCAGCCTTAAAGTACAACATTAAATGAAAGGCTTTGAAGAGCTGTTTTATGTTGTAAAGCTATTCTAAAACCCCTCACAGGGGGAAATATATCTATATTAGTCTCAATTTACAGTAGCTGAGAACTTTCATCTTCATTAAGTCAAAAATGATTGCCTCCAAGTGTCTAAATAACTGTCCCCTTGAATGTTGGATTAGTTCTAAACCACAGCTCCCTGTCTGAGCATTTTACTCCCCAAAGCCTTCACCAAGCTGTGCCAAGTAATAGCCTGTGTGAAGGCAAGGGGCTTCCTTAGGAGTCTTATGCAGAAGAGGCGGGCAGGCGTTTTCTCTCCACTGCAACTCATGCTCCTCATTTTAAACCATCCAGCTATGACACACACTAAATCAGCACCTGACACTCACTGTGCTTGTCCATCTCACTCAATTGCCCTTATTTATAACTTTGCTGTACATTGTGAACAAAAGAATAAATTAAGGGCACATATAAATACATGTTTGACAAGATCCTTTTGACTCCAGCTCAGAAAGCCCTTCCATATAAACCTGACCTGCTCTCCATTACCTAATTAAATGCTTCTTCTTCCAAGACTTATGCTTTTTTGCAGAACAGGTCACACAAACACTAATGAAACAATGGGGATGAAATTGCATCAGCAGGTTACGGAGTGTGACATTTAGAGAGGAAAGAAAAGCTTTCATCAGCACAGGAAGGACTGATTCCAAGCAAAGCAATTTGCATCCCATTAAAATATGAGCGCGTTCTGTAACTAATGCACGTACAATTAGGTGGATGGTCTGAAGTTAAAGGTGCTTTATATACAGTGCAGTCTGTTCATAATTCAGTAGTGACACAGTTTAGTCATTCTGGTTAGGGACGAAGTGATGTTGGAAATATGGGCCAATGCCGATATCCTGTACATATCCTTCGATACTGATGCTGAAACACATATTTTATTAGAAATTGGGAGTAATCTTGTCTGGACTAGTATTACAGAGAAATAACATCTATTTTCTGAATATTTCTAATGCAATAAAATGAGTAAAACGCAAGCATTTTAGCAAAGCAGCCCAGTATCACCTGAACATTCTGCTCTTCTGGAGTACAATAAATATATCAACAAATATTTGAAATATTAGTCAAATCTAAATGTTTATTCAATATTTTTTGTGCAAATATCTGTAGATATTGATTTGACAGATATCACCGTGCAGCCATAGTTAGGTTCTGTATTTTGTAAGACAGGATTTGAAATGGAACAATGGCCATGAGCTTTAACTTAATTTTGCATTGGTTAAACAGTAAAGCAATCTAGGGCTTCAAGATATGAACAAAATATCAGTTTTGTGATTGTGTGTTAAACATTTGCAGACCTTGCAGAATAGTGACATTGTTATAGACTGGTCTATATTATTTTGACTAAAGTTATTATTTGGAACATTCATCTGGAAGTGTGATTGGTCAGGATGCTCAGAAAAAAAAATGTTTTGATTGTTAAGAGTACAGAGTTGCATATTGCAGTCTTCTATGTTTTAGTATTGCAAGAACAGAAATACACAGTGATATCAGAATCATATACATTGGCAGATAAATGTTAAAACTTTTATGAACAACTGACAGAAGCTTACATGCTTACATTTCATTTTGTTCACTTTATGTACTGGCAACTAGGGGTTAACTCCCCAGGGCATACAACTATACACACACACACCCACACACACACACACACAGATTTTATATATATATATATATATATATATATATATATATATATATATATATGTGTGTGTGTGTGTGGGTGTGTGTGTGTGTGGACAAATGGACAAAATAACAAAATCTCAATAAAATCTTTCCTGTTTGTCACTTATCTGTTTGTAAATACAGTGTGATGGAGTACAGATACAGATCACTGGCCAATTACTTTTGCACAGTGAAGGCTTTGCCTTTGCTACTTGTGATCTTCGCATTTTTGTTCTCCATTGCACTACAAAACAGGAATGTTCCCTATTAACTTTTGAACTATTCATGGGTGACTTTCCTATAAGCACTTTAGCAGAAAGATAATCAGAAGATGGAGCAGCACATATTACGCTGAACACACTCTAATAACTAACATGACCTTAACGCCAGCATGCTTTCAGCCTTGTGCAGTTCAGCAATGCTTATTTGAGGCTCAGCCTTCAAATAACCGCTCTGAATTTGAGATCCATTCTGTCAGACATGTGCACTAGCATCGACACAGCTAAAGTTCCACAAAACAAGTCGCTGAACTGCACTCAAGTAAAGCCTCCTCCACTTTCTAACACAGCGTCTTGTGACCTGAGTATGAAGTATTTCCAACAGTAGTATTGACAGAATGGAGGAGTCAATGACGGGTCACTTGAGCCTGGCCTTTAACAGCCAGCTTAGTCATTGTCATCTGCTTCAAGAAAGAAAATAACTCTTCTTCCAGCAAGATGAGGAGACATCCATCATTACTAGCAATCCAAGACAAGCCTACTCATGCTTTAACTCAGATCTGAATGGCTGGTCCACAGCCACCAAGTCCATGCCTCAGCCTTGTAAAGCTCCAGATGTTCCACTGGATAAAAGTGAGCACATCTAGGACTACCTATTAATCCATTACTGACCCAAAAGAATGGACGGATAACCTACTAAGAACTACATGCAGGCTGTAGTCCTTTCCCAGATATCTCTAAACCTATCCTACCTGTGCCACCTCTGCTCACAGAAGGCTAAGAGCAGCATTTGAGCTATGTATGTATTACCATTCCTTTAGAAATAGTGACAGGATTGGCCTTTGGCAAGTAGCAATTTCCATTGTAGTCAGAAACATGTCAGTATGATAAATGTTTCTCTGCCTTTCTCCCTGTCTCTTAACCCTTAATCATATGCTAATCGCTAGCCATGTCTGAATGCTGAAAAGATGGGAGGACCAAATAAATACTTGGAACAGTGCATGGAAAGCAGTGCAAATTGCTCAGAAATGCCCCAGTGAGGTTTGTAGTTGTCAGTAGTAGTCCACCAGGGTAATACAAAATTTAATATTTTGTTTGGCACAGCAACACCAGTGGTGATTCTATATTGAAGACTTTTAGTTTGCCGTCTTACTTACTAATTTGCATCCAGGAAATTAGCCTTATAAAAAATATTGACTTCTTGAGCTTCTTCCCTGCACATAGCCCATGGTGAAATGCTAGACTTCAGGTTAAAACGGCTAGGTATTGGCACATAGCTCACAGTAAAATGCTACATTTCAGGTTAAAATGTCTAGATATTGGCACATAACCCATTCTAAAATGCCAACTTCGAGGTTGCAATGGCTGAACATTAAGTACGGCTTGTAGCAGAACCCCATCACTGCAGAAAATATCTTGGCCAGTGAAAATATCTAGCATATCTAATATTTCAGCTTTTGAGAGTCCTGAAAGAATATAATAAGAATATTCAATCTGTTTCTAGTCATTTTTACTTAAGTGATCTTATCAATTGACAATGCTTTACTGCACTGGCAGATAGCTTTACTTCTATCAAGCTTTATATCTCGAAAGAAGCAAAATCATCTACCAGGACAGGGAGGTCATTTCACTTGGCATCATTGCTTCAAATAATTTATAATGTCCAAAAACAGATTGAATGCTACACTAATCTAGCAATAATCATGTAATAAGAGATATTAGATATATTGCCTTCATTTAAATTGCTTTAACATGCTGAGATATCAGCTTTCACAGTGTTGTTCTAAATTTTGTTCTCTCACTGCACTTGAGGCAGCCTCTTAAACCACCAGCCAACTGTTTGCTCTAAATCACCAGGTCCCTCCGTGGTGCAGATGTTGAAGATAACTCTGGAGAGTGAGGAATACAGCTGGCAGATGGTTTGTGTTTTGGTAATGGCACCTTGGTCACAGGTCAGCTTTGATCCCTGTTTTTACTAACCCTTTTATTTCACTGGTATTTACCGCACAGGCCTGCGCCAACGGCTGTGAGAGACTGAAAAACACATTCATCGCCTTTTATGCACCTTATGTGAGCTTAACAGCAAGTAAGATGCACCATAACTAAGAAGGTCAAGGTCAGGCCATGCTTCCTTAGAACCACCGAGGATACAAAAAGGCATATACTGACACACTCATGTGAAAACTATATTTTGAAAATGCCAACAGCTCTTCCCATTACACAGTAGAAACTATACCAAAAAATGGTACAATTATATGAAAATAAAGTATATAGATATTAATGAGGAGTTTGCACCCACCCCCCTCTTTAGGTGCAGTAACAGCCTCTACTCTTCTTGGAAGGCTTTATACTATATGTTGGAACACTGTTGTGAGGATCTGTTTGAGCATTAGTGTGGTCAGGTAATAATATTGAATGATTACTTCTGGATCACAAGAACCACTAAAACTCATACAAAAGGTATTGGATGATCCATTACTCTATACAATGCAGTTCCAATGCTCCACAGCCCAATGTTGGAGGAGCTTTATACTCCTCTAGCTGACACTTGGCATTGGACATAGTGAATTTATGCTCATGTGCAGCAGCTCCAGAGTGATCCATTCTATTGGACATTGCACTCTTTCTGCAGCCCTCCAAGTGGCTATAATCTGTGAGAGGAATAGAAGTGTACTCAGATATTTTAAATCGGTAAAATAAATGTTTTTCCATAATTGCACAATCAGATTAACAAAGTCACTGTTACTTCTATGTAAAATGATGAGCTGCTAATGAGCAATGAGAGGTGAAAGGGGAGGGGGGGAAGAACCCACTGTAATGAAAACAATTCTCATTTCTCCACAAAGACATATAACATAGATAACACTGCTGCTTTCTTTATATAAAACATGTACAAAAGCTCCACAATAACAAATAGCATCTAAACACAGTGAAAACGAGTTTAGAAATTTTGACCTTTTTGCTCACCTACAGACATAAAAATACAAGTTTCTGTTTTGTAAATCTTAAAAATTTAAGATAAAACATATTATGTAAGTTCTTTTGCTTTTGAACTGAGGAATCTTCTAAAACGTAAAAAAATTGCATTTTACAGACACAGTCTAGTGGAATTTCTGTCAATTTATCAAATTTTATGCATCGTTCAATCATTGTGAAGTAAGCAAAGTCATTCTGAGTAGTTTGATATGCAATTGATATGCAGTTCATTACATATACTTATATATTAGATACTTATAAATATAAAGATACTTATAAATTCTGATTTCTTTAGAGTGGTGGTGATAGGAACCAGGAACGCAATACAAATATAGGCATCATATTTACTATCAAAAATGATATGTGAGCTTTTGAGTTTTTATATTTACTGTTTATAATAGTAAAATTAGTAGAACATCTGAAAAGTTTAATTGGGTACTATTTTGTTTTACAACACCCTGCATGTACCTCTCCACTATGAATGAGCTTTAAAAATACATTTTGGACCAAAACTGATGTTTCAAACAAAGTTCTAAAACAACGTTCTCAGGCATGAGGTGGTGTGCTCATAACCATTTAATATAATGCATTTTTGTGAAGAGTTCAATTCCCTTTTTAAATAGCAGAATTAGCGAATTACAAGTGGTACCCAAGTATTTTTGGACATCTAGTTACGTTAAGGTTAAGAATGTCAAGAAAGTTTTCCCTTGTGAAATAAAGTTACCATCTCAGAGATGAAATGTTTTCTTATGGCAATGACAATATGCACCTTTGTCCTCTTCACAGACTGTAAGTGCATAGTCAATTGTGGTCTCCATCTGTGAGACTATTTGGTTAGAGGAAATTCCAAAAACAATGGTCAAAACATTTTCCTGCAGAAGAAAGATGACTATAAGAAAACGTTCTACATCAATGTTCTGCAATGTTCTACGTCATTATAAAGATACTTTAACTGCCACTCTTTATTCTGTTTCCCTTTAGAGCTGTCACACTGCTCCACTCCTGACACACTGAAACAAAACAAAGAAAAAAAAAATGACAGGCTTACCTGTGAGTGAACACCAGGGTCACATCCGACATGCCGTCAGCACCGTGGAAACGAGAGAAAGGACAAAATTAGAACTCTCGCGGAACATTACTGTACATTAAGTCATGGAAATTAATAATGGTAAGATCAGACAATAAGAGGACACAGAACCATGTTGCCAACACTTTGTTCACTCAAACAGTTCAGTTATTTCATAGAACATTATCTTCAAAGTGTGATGTGTGATCCATCATTTTAAGGGCTTTATTTTGAAGTATCTTCTGGGAAAATGTAATTGATATAGAAAAAGGAGGAATTAACAGAATTCTCAGACATGTTAAGGTTAATACTGACTTATTAACCTTTAGTCTGTCATAAGCACCTTTGTTTGTATGAGTGTTTTCCCCAAGAGACCTGAAAAGAATGTAAATAGACATTTTTTCATTAGCAGGTCTGAAGAGGTCTAGATTTGGCCTACATGGCAACTCACCAACTGATGCTGTTACCTGCCATGCAGAACACGTTCACTATAAACTTGACACAATCACTCTTGTGGGCTTTTTGAAGCTGGTAAAGGGGCGACACCTGCCAGAATTGTAAATAACGAGGAAGCAGATCCAGAACTACAGGTTATGATGCAATACTACACAAGACCTGTGCTTTTATTTCTGACTGACGTGTTGTTGCCCCCTTTCTACAATATGGATAAAAAAACTGAAATCTTCAACAAAACTTTTTCACAATACATCATGACAAAAAGCATCTGTTCAGTTTATGTTTACTCAACAATGTGATAATTTGGCCCAAAATCAGGACAGCATACATGACTGTGTTCTACCTGATAAAGGCTGAAACATGTGACTCACACAGTGCAGTAAAAAGACAGATCAAATGATGAAAACTATTCAAAAGAATTGTATTCAATGATAATGTTTCAAAATGGTTAAACATTTCATTTCATATTCATTCAATATGATGAACAATAGAATAAACATGTGTATTGTAAATAAACGGTTGTAGTATTTTTTGCAAATGTAAAATGCATTGACATGAGATGATTAAAGACTGGCTGTTATTATTATCAAAAATTATTAATACTATTTAAACACCAACAAAAACAATTCTGTGAAATGTCTGAGATTTGATCAAGATGCTCACTACATAATAAAGCAATAAGGCTTTACAGGCTGTATGTTACAGTGATTTTAACACAACTACATGAACCCAACAAGCCCTGTAAAGATTACTCAATGAATAGCATGAAAAGCAATGAATGGCTTGTTACTCTATTAATGTCCGTATCTAAACGTTACATTTTCATTTGAAACATATAATCTCCAAACACAACAAATATTCAAATTGATTAAGTCACATGGATAAATAGTGATGGTATCACTTAATTAATCATATTAAATTTAGTCTTTTGATCATATGGGACTACTGATTTTTTTAACAAAACAACAGAAAATCTGAATTTGTTAGTGAATAAAAACATGAAAATTCCATAACTGAATGAAATGGAGCAGGTTCATCAACAGTATAACTATGCAAAATTTTAGATTTTTTCCTTATCAACCTAAAATTAGTTGTTGGACATGAATGGGTTTAGTTAAAGTGTACACTCACAAACTGAATGCTTTACATTGGTTTTGTATGTGTAAATCAGATTTTACTGCTTTCTATTTTACAAGAAATTATTTAGTAATTTCTTATACGACTTATTAGTATATTGCCTTTCTGCGATATCAGTATCACAATACTGCCAATATTGCGATAACGGTTTAAATATATTGTTCGTCCCAAACTGCAAAGTTCATTTTTTTAAACCCCCAAGCCCCACACATACTGGCAGACTCACTCTCTGTCTCGCAGTGCTGATGGAAGGTGACAAGGCGAGTGGCTGTCTTTGGGAAAGTTCCCTCCCTTGAGCCAAAGCTCCTCTCTGCTGACCTTGAGATGTCAAAAGTGGGCTGAAAAAATATCATCTGCTACTTTTCAGTGCTGTGTCTGCTAAGAGCTGGGATAAAAAAATAATGTGGGCAAAAAAACCTTAATCATTCCACCCCTAGGAAGAGGAGTGATTGACAGAAGATAGTAAGGAGGACAGGAAAGGGAAAGCAGGCACTCCCTCATCTGCTCTGTCACTTCTTACTTCTACTAAAAAAAAAGAAGCAAAGGAAGAAAATGCATCTTTTTATCGGTCACTGGGATGGGTGAAATTGGTTCACATTTATTGTGGTTCATGACAAAAGCTGTCAGATGGATGTGTACAGCTATGAAAAGAAATGTGATACCAACTCAGTTGTGTCAAATGATGTGCAATTAAGACCTCTGCTAAACAGAACCTAAATGCATGTGATATCAGATGAAGTCAATACTATGCTGGGTAATGGGTAATATCGTGATATGCTATCTATACTGTGATAAATGATGTCACAATATGCTTTTTTAACTAAATACCAGATTGGAATGTTTGTAAACAAAAAGGTTGGCTATATGTCCAGGTGGATAACTCACATCCAGTCAATGCAAAAGTGGCTTGTGTGAATAAAAAAAAAGTGAATTTAATGTAACAAAACATCAGGAATAAAGGTAAAATCTTAACTATACATTAATTACAATGTCAAATGTCCCTAAGTACATAATGTATTTTATTTAATTTTTTCCTGTTTTTCAGCTTTCAGAATCTGATACAGCTGTTACAAGCAGTATTAATCCCAGTGAGGGATCCCCTGTCCTAAGACGTACAGCTAAAGCCAACAACAATATAGAGAATCCTTTACTCTTAGTTTCTGCACTATGACAAATAAGAGCACCAGAATGTGAATTAGAGTGGTATATCAAAGCACTAATTGCTGTTTTTTAATTATTTACAATGATGCTTCAAAAGTCTTTGGAAAGAGAACTGACAGAGAATTATTAATATAAAATATATACATATAATGCTTAATTCCCTTTACTGAGTTTGAACGAGACATTAATAAGCTACGGCAGAGCAAATTCCCCACTTACTCTGCTGTGGATTTCCCAAAGTATGGCAGCTGAAAAGTAATTCTGAACAATATCTGTACAGATTAAGTGTTTCTATGTTTCACATGAATGAGTATAAGTATGAAAATGAAGGGTTTCATTGTAAATCGCATTATAGACCATTTTTGAGAATTTATTTTTTTTCACATTGTTAGAAATGGTCTTTACACATGAAAGAAATAATCATTCTTTATTGTGATTTAATACCACCTTCATCATATACAAAAAATGTTTTTCTTTATATGCCAGCATTTATATTGTTTTAAAAAAACTCCAAAATTATATCCAAAATTGTCACAAATGGAAATACAGCACTTTGGAATGAAATACTTCAAATGCAATGTTTAATACTAAATTTCAGCATGACCTCACCATAATGATGGAAAACACCTTGTGTTTTAATATGTAAAGAGTGTGGAAATCACAGAATCATATATGATAAGCAGTCTGAAGTTTCTCCATAAGGGGAAACTATTAGCACAAAAGTCACTTTCGTGCATGTCATTTAAAGAGAAGAAACAGTCCTGAACCCACACCAGAAGGGTCTCATGAATGCACATACTTTTAACAAGAAAATAAACAGTTCACTAAAAAAGATGCTGAGTCACTCAGTATTATATAATTTAACATGTGATATTTAGCATTTAAGCTGAAGATAAAGCATAGAAAAAAGGTTGAAACTGCAGCAGACCATGTGAGTGTTTCTGGGGGGATGGGGCTGGATGGGGGTGAAATAATCGATAATCCAGATTTTTGGACAATAATATTTTACAAAAATAGCATTAGGAAAATACCACATATCATGTATCATGAAAATGTAGTGTACTGTGTAAAATATAATTTTTTTTAATCATATCATCCACTCTTAGTCACTACTATCCTAAGAATGACTCTGGTGAACTAACAACACAATAAATTCTGTTCATGGATTAGAGCCACAATCCAAAGAGGACCTTTGGTGACAGGTGGGTTGCTGCTAGGTTTTATTGCAAGCTTTATTACATGAGCCTTTCCCTGCAGATAGCTACCTGAATACAGATCTTTAGAAACGTCTCAGAAGGTTTGCTGTTTGGGGCGATTGTTTAAGTGCTGCTATAGCTCCAGAGAACTTGAGTAATATGAAATGCATTACACAGGATTAAACAAAATAGCAAAGATATGCAACTTTGTTACATCATTATGAGTTAAACACAATACAATTAATACACTGTGTGTTCTTTATGATGCTTAGTAGGCAGTCTAAGATAAAAAACATACCCCATCCTTCTCTGGACTGAGCTATCTCTCGGATGCAGACATACAGTGCATTAGTTCAACTAGAGGGAATAACAGCAAGCGTTTCAGCATAAGCTGTCTAGGCTCCATTTTAAACCTACTGCTATGTAAAGTTAATAGTCAGAAAATAAGATTCACTCCTGTCAAGTCCAATAGATATAATGCACTGTGTTTCTTAAGCTCCAGGAAAACAAAGCCCAGCTGTCACTGTCGTCGTTCTTGGTCTATATTTTAGCTTCAAGAAAAAAGGCAAACACCACTAATCCCTTTGCTTTTTGCCTTTGGTGCTTTAAAAGCAGTCATTGTCAATAGGTCACATCTACATCTGATCCTCAGATGCAATCAACAGCTAAGAGGAACACCTACTGAAATATTTAACTAAATCCAAATGCATTGCTGTCTACAGGATTAACATGACTCTGTTACAGCAGCAAACATCTGGGTTTTATGGAAGACTGAATATGACAGCACATCCTTTGGCAATGTGGTTGTCCTCGAGTGGCCACCATACCCTTTTACCCCGTGCTTCCAACCCCTAGGCCTTTGGAATCAAATGCTATCTCTCTTACTGGCAGCACTGCTCTCCAAACATACATTGCATCAATTACATAATAATGTTGCGTAACATTTTTTACCACTTAAATTCGAACTAATTCAACTCGTATGTCGGTGCACACGTCAGGTCCTCACTCTTATTACTATGCTATGACATGAGTACCACACATACTACCAAGACCACTCCCATGTAAGGGTCACTGCTGTGCTGAGTATGGTCCATGACCTAAATAATTTCTAGTCAACAATGGTCTTGTGGTCAGGGATTGAGGGTGGGTGATAAATTGTCAGCTACAGTGACTGTATAGCTACATACTCACTGCGTAAGTGCCTTAAGAACATCACTAACTAGATGGGACAAAACAGAGATTATTTTATTCAGGAATAGCAAAGAGAGACATAGACTATCTGCCTATATGGATTGAACAGTCCTAAAATCTAAATAACTAGTATGTAACCTTGATGTATTAATGGACTCTCAGTTTTAGCAGTCGTGTCAAAGCAGTTACTAAATCAGCTTTTTATCACCTTAAGAACCCCAATAACAAAAGAGATTTTCTGAGTAAAGCAGACCTGGAGAAACTCATCTAAGCCTTTATTTCCAGCAGGATTGACTCTTGTAACTGGACTCCCAAACAGACAAACAGCTTCAGTCAAAGTGCAGCTGCCAAACTCTCACTAGGACTAAATAAGGTGAACACTTCAGCCCCATTCTTAAATCCTTACACTGGCTACTAGTATTATACAGAATAGATTTTAAGGTACTATTACTAGTCTATAAATCACATGATGGTGCTCAGTCGAGTTTAAAACACTGTTAGCTCTACTACTCATCTCTCCTGTAATGGCACTACTATTCTAATTTAAATTTGGATTAAAATTTTAATTCAGCATTTAATTTCTTCTCTTTTAAATCTAGTTTCAATCATTTTTATTTATGTTTAAATTTAAATTTTAATTTGAGTTATCTTTGCATGTTCTCATTTGTAAAGCACTCTAAATGACTGCAGTGTATGAAATGTGCTATATAAATAAAGTTCCCTTGAGTTGCCCACATAGTGGACCTACAATGAAGCTGGAGCTCACAAAGTGGAAAGTGAGTGGAAGCACATGGTAGGGGTTCCTAATAAAGAGAGGGTAAGTGCACTTTGTAGGTTTACAGTTAATAACTGTAGTGCATCTGTTGTTGCACAATTTATTAATACAAATTTATCAGTCTGCACTACCCTGTCTATCAGTGGACAGGCACCAACACAGGACCCCCATTGCCTACATATTATTCATTTGGTGAACCATTTTACTAACAGTGACACTGACATGGCAGGGACATAGTGTTGTGTTAGTATGAGTGTATGAAGTTCAGTGGTGTTGCTTGGATATTAAACACCTCAATGATTTGATTCCACACCCTGGGCTTGTTTGGGGGAGGGGCTGAGGTTTCATTCACACAGGAGACTTTTTTCCAAACAGTGGATGGATTACACAATTCCATGCAGTACTGTGCAAAGGTCAGAGACCATCTTTCATGCATTGAACAGTCAGTCAAAACGATCTCGGAGTACAAGTTCTGATCTGGCAAGACCTTGGAGATCACCAAAACTGCCACCATCAGATAAACAGTACTGAAAGTTTTATCTTTAAGAGGAGAAAATCAAGCTTTAGACCTGGAAAAAAATCCACAGGTGTTTCTGTCCATCCTTCCACTATAAGAAAACAACTCAGCACTATGAGTCTGAAAGGATGTTCTAGCTGCCAAGAAGCCCTTACATAAAAAGGCAATAGACACAAAAGATGAATGTTTGCAAATCATACAAAGAAAATGCTGCAGCTCTCAGAACAATGTACTGGTCAGCCCGGAGTCCAGACCTCAACATCAATGATTGTATTTGGGATTACTTGGTTCATGAGAAGCAAAAAATGACACCAACTTCTAAGACTGAACTTTGGAGATGTGGAAAAAATTTCTACAGATTTCTTTAAAAACTGAAAGTCTCAGGAAAATAATGGAAGCTGTTATAAAGGCACAGTACCATACATCAATATCTGTATGAACCCCTGAAACGGCCAGGACCCACCAGTGGGCCCTGGTTTTAGACAATGCTTTTGGTTTTAGACAATGCTATAACCTAAGAATAGCTCAACCAGTTTGTATTGAAGTCTCTGTAGTTACTGAACAATAGCACGTAATAAGCCTGGGACTTTTTAGAGATATACTTAACATTATTGTGTCACTTTAGTGTCCAATGCCCAGTCTCAGAAAGTACTTTCATTTATATATCTGCTAATAGTTCTGTGGTTATATTTTGCAGTCAGAGATAAATCTGCCATTGCAATATACAGGGCTGTCTACAGCTCAGCGAAAAATCAATGACCATTTCATTCGATTCCACTGTCCTATCGATTTCCCTACATATTCTCTAATGAAGTAAATGCTTACAGAATGCCACAGAGCTGCCACGGGCCATGGTAGGGCAATTCAGCAGTGTTGTGTAAGTAAACTCTGTCTGCCCCAGCAAACCAGTGGTCAATTTTGAAAGTGTGCCAACTGTGATTGGCTTAGAGAGCATGTGTGGTTTGAGACTGCACTTGGGAATTCCTGGTATGAGTGACACGTGTGGCTCTGACTAGTCCATCCGAGGGAGCACGGGACACGGTAAGTCGCATGTGACATTGACTGTGGGTGGATGCATCTATGGTCAGTGTGCACGGGACTGAGAGTGGACAGCTGGGGGACAGGAGCTGACCTATGTCTAATGCACTAAAGTTCTAGAGAGACAAGCTGAAAAACATCAATGCACTTCTTCTTCTTCTTCTTCTTCTTTTGGTTGCTCCCTTTAGGGGTCGCCACAGCGGATCATCTGCCTCCATCTTGCCCTATCCACTGCCTCCTCTACTTTTACACCAACCATCTCCATGTCCACCTTCACTACATTCATAAACCTTCTCTGAGGTCTACCTCTTCTCCTTCTACCTGGCAGCTGCATCTCCAACATTCTTTGACCAATATATCCACTATTCCTCCTCAACACATGTCCAAACTATCTCAACCTGGCCTCTCTGGCTTTATTTCCAAACTGCTTCACCACTGTCTCACTATCCTCATACATGTCCTGCACCACCCTAACATACTTTTCAGCTACACCTGACTTCCTCATACAGTACCACAGTTCCTCTCTTGGCACCCTATCATATGCCTTCTCTAGATCCACAAAGACACAATGTAGCTCCTTCTGACCTTCTCTGTTCTTCTCTACCAACACTCTCAATGCAAAAATTGCATCTGTGGTACTCTTTCTGGGCATGAAACCAAACTGCTGCTCACTGATCTGAACCTCTCGCCTTAGCCTTGCTTCAACAACTCTTTCCCATACCTTCATGGTGTGGCTCATCAGCTTGTATTAAACTGTAGATGGTTTGATTTGCCTTTGACTTTAGAGCAGAATGGAAGTTTTATTTGCTATAAACAGGTATGGAAAGAGCTCCCGAGTGGTGCAACCGTCTAAGCATTCGCCCTATCATCAGGAGATAGCCCGTTCGATCCCTGGTGATACTACAGCCATCCATAGCCGGGAGTCCAAGAGAGCACAACTGGCCTCACTCTCTCTGGGGGTGGGTAGGATGGCCCCCTTCACTTAACGTGATGCTAGTCAGCGTAGGCGTCTGTTAGCTGACATAACAGATCTGGCAGTTCATTAAAAAAAAAAAAAAAAACAGGTATGGAAAAATTCCTTTAATTACAGCAAACTGCCTTCTGTCTAGCATAAGCCATAACACTTGCTCAGGGTGTAAGCAAGAGCTAAACACCAAAGATCACAAGTTTGATGCTCAAACAGACCATGAAGACTTTTAAAGTTACTGTGAATTACGATGATAGGTGGGGTAAAACACAGTACTATTAATATCAATATTAATATTTAAGTTAATATTATTTCTCCCCACCTGCTGGTTGATGATGATATAACCAAAATACAGAAAACATTTTAGAGGCATACATTTATATGGAAACAAGAACTGTATCTTTTAAATGTAATGATGTGATGAATTGTGCTTACTATGGCAATGGCCATGATTTAACAATTATAATAATGTAAAGAGGTCCATTTTGATTTCAGATTGACTTTAAAGCCCCCAATGTTACAAAATTTTGTGAACTGTATGAATGACAGTGAGAGGGCTACAATCACAGATAAACTGGACCCATAGGCTGCATATACAAAGACATTTGATATGGCTTGAAAGTTATTCTAATCCCACCCTCACATCCAGTTAGAGACAGATATATAACTTATTAGACCAATGTATAACGTTATATTCTTATTTTCTTATTATATTTTAGAAACAAGATATATTGTAATGTTTTAAGACATTTTTAAAAACTCAATTTGAAACCTACCTTCCTTACTTGTATATTGTATATGTTTTGTGTTTTTTGTCCTCAGCCCATCACAAACATTGCACTTTGGTCTCCCCAAGACTATTATTGGTAGGAGCATGCAGATACTGGTGGTCTCACTAGCTGGAAACTGTTCACTTGATACGCTTATGTTGTCCACTCATATGGCTATAACAAAATGCACTGCTTTTTCAAATGAAAAATGTCTTTATTTAGGGACAAATAAGACAAATATGATTGCAGTGTAGTTAAATAGCCCTATTACAGCACCTTCACATTTTCTTGAGGCTCTTTAAATGGGGTCTAAAAGGATCTTTACATTCTCACATCTCTTACAAAAATGGCTCTTTATGGAACCACCCACTGAAAGTTTCTTCAGGGATTAAAAAGTGCTTCTTCTGTGACCATGAAGCCTCTTTGTCATCTTTATTCTCATGAGTGTCTTGACAAGTTATTACCATAGAAACTAGACATAAACCACAATATGTTTAGAATACAGAATTCCTCAGCACAGTACATACTGCAGTCTGCTTTCTGGTTTATGTTATCTCAGGCTGTAATAATCATCAGCTTTCAGATATCTAGGATTAGTTTGCTGCTGAGTGATTGTAAGCTACATGCCCCGCAGTTGCTCCAGCATGAGTCTGCATCATAAAGTAAGGACGGAATGTAAGAGAGTAAAACGTGCTGAGAGAAAAAGCCAAAAGGTTAGAGATACGTGCATCAGAAACAGGTAGAGGAGAAAAGGTTAAGACAGGTGAAGGCCAGAGGATGAGGACAGAAGAAGAGTATGAGGTAAGTGGAGAAAGACGGGAGGAACTCATGCCAGTGTAAGTTCCAGCTGTAGATCAGCCAGGCTTCTGAGGACATTTGCCAGCCATGTGTCAGCCTTGCTTCTGTGGGCTGGCTGCTGGACAGCCTGATTGAAAGTGGACCACACAGATTGAAAAGGAGTTTAATAAAGATGGTGAAGTGGATTCAAATGCTGATACAAAATGCTGATACCACCCTCTCTGTAGACGAAACAATACTGGATGTTCAATCAGTTTAACTTCAGTGTCGACATATCTTAAACTACATTACACTGATTGGCACAATCAGCTCTGAAAATTACAGCAAAGTTGCACAGTCGATGTAATTGATTTCCGTGACGAGTTCTAAATTGGCGAATAATTGCCTTAACCGTCATTTTTCAATATTTCCGTTAAATGTGGTGAGGTTATCAACAGTGAAGCATGCTGGTCTGCCCTGTAGGCATGCATGATAACAGACTGCAGATTTAGCTGTCAAGCTAAGCCGGGTAAAGACTTGTTCTTATGACAGCTATGTTCTGCTGTCAGCCTTGCAAACGATAAGGAAGAGAAGTATTATAGCATTAAATCAGATTGAAACAGAGTGAAAGGCATTTTTGCTCACACAGACCTATATAACACAACAAACCAAACCTAACAGCAGAGACTACACTGTATGTTACTTGTCATCAACTGTTGCTTCTATTAGGTAAATTACAGATGGCAATGCCAGAGATGCCCCACAAACCCATTCATCAGCCAGTCGTGAGGCAGCAGTGCAGAGAATAAAATCATGAGGATACAAGCCTACAGCTTCAGGTAACATTCACATTAACCATCAAGATGCGGAAAAATGTATATCAATGAATTTGAGCGTGACATGACTGTTGGTAACAAATGGGCTGGTTTACATATTTCTGTAACTGCTGATCTCCTGGGATTTTCACACACAACAGTCTCTAGAGTTTCTTTAGTATGGTTCAATAAAGAAAAAAATATCCAGTGAGCGGCTGTTCTGTGGATAGAAATGGTTTGTTGATGACAGAGGTCAACAGAGAATGGCCAAAGTGGATCAAACTGACAGAAAGGCTACGGTAGCACAGATAACCACTCAGTACAATTGTGTTAAGCAGATAACATCTCAGAATGTACAAAATGTTGAACCTCTAGGCAGATGGGCAGCAGCAGAAGACCAGGTTGGTTTCCACTTATGTCAACCAAGAATAAAAATTTGATGCTGCAGTGGGCACAAGCACCAAAACTGGACAGTTGAAGACTGAAACAACATAGCCTAGTAGGGTCAGAATTTGATGCCAATAGCATGAATCTAGGGATACATCCTGCCTTCTGTCAATAGTCTAAGCTGGTGGAATGGTGTAGGGAATGTTTTTTTGGCACATTTGGGCCCATTAATGATAATGAGTCATTGTTTAAATGCCACCACCTATTTGAGTACATTTGAATACCTTCATGGCCACAATCTACCCATCTTCTAATGGCTAATTCCAGCATGATAACACACCATGTCACAAAGCAAAGGTATCTTAAACTGGTTTCAAAGACAAGACAATGAGTTCAGTGCATTTAGTGACATTCCCAGTTACCAGATCTAAATCCAATAGAACACCTTTGGGATGTGGTGGAACAGGAGTCAACTGCCAGTGGTATTATAACAAAGTAGAAGTGATTGGGAACGACAGCAACTCAGCCACAAAGTGGTAGGCCACATAAAATGACAGAGCAGGGTCAGCAGATACTGAGGCGCATAGTGCGCAGAGGTCAACAACTTTCTGCAGAGTCAATCGCTACAGACCTCCAAACTTCATGTGGCCTTCAGATTAGCTCAAGAACAGCATAGAGAGCTTCATGTAATGGGTTTCCATGGCTGAGCAGCTGCACCCAAGCCTTACTTCACCAAGTGCAATGCAAAGCGTCGAATACAGTGGTGTAAAGCGCCGCCACAGGACTCTGGAGAGACAAATCATGCTTCTCCATGTGGCAATCCGATGGATGAGTGTGGGTTTGGTAGTTGCCGGTTGAACAGTACTTGTCTGACTGCATTGCACCAAGTGTAAAGTTTGGTGGAGGGAGGATTATGGTGTGGTATTGTTTTTCAGGAGTTGTGCTCAGCCCCTTAGTTCCAGAGAAGGAACTATGGATTAAGAATGGGATCTCACTCAATTTCATATGCGTATGAAGTGAGATGAGCGAATAGTTTTGGAAATATAATGTATATGTAAAAAAAAAAAAAAAAAAAAAAATATATATATATATATATATATATATATATATATATATATATATACATATATATATATATATATATATATACACACACACACACACACACACACACACACACTCCCAATCTCCATCCTGGTCTTCCCCTTGGCCATGTTCGCTGAAGGACGTTACTTACATAACACCGATCAACTAATCTCCTTCCACAATGTTTAGCATTTAAGGGGTGAACTGGGGAAGAAAATCAATTAGAGAAACATGTTTGTACTTGGAGACAGTTAAAAAAGCAATGTTTGAGTGTAATTACATGATGTAGTGACTGGTAATGAAACATGTTACAGGCCATTTCTAAGAAGGCATAGCAAGAAGATAAGCTTGACCAGTAAAATGAAATTGCATGAGAAAGAAAGAGGCTAACAGAAATGGAGGCTTTGAGCCGATTTATGACCAGAAGGCCATATGCATGCGGTGTTATTAGTGTGCAACAATATCCTGCTAATAATGCTCACTAAGAAAAGAAAAAAAAAAGAAAATCGCTGAGGCAGTTGTTAATGGTTATCACATATGATTCATATCTTTGTGGATAGCAAAGTGACTATTATTACAAAAACACTGCAAGCTTTATTAAAGCAGACAAATGTCATGTTTGTTTTTCTACATCAAAATAATATACATTCTATATTTGCAGCTGCCACTTACTCCAGGTAGTAGAAGGGGCTTCTGAGGCATGGCAAGACCCTAAACCGAAACCCAACACTAAATCTTGACCACTGAATTATGTAGAAATGAAAAAAAAAAGCTTTGACATTTCTCTTTAAGGGACCATAACAAACTAAAAAAGATAAAAGGGAGGCTCAGATAGAATCACAGTTTGTTTGGGAAGGATGAGTTTCCTTTCTATTTATGTTCTAAGTACTGCAGTATTGGTGATCAATAATGTAATAAACTTATAAACAGATAAATGCAGCAATTGTGTACAAAATAATTTTTTATTATTAGCTGTACGTTCTTGATAAGACCTTTATTTCTGAGGTAAGGGGCATCAGGTTTGAGGAAATGACATTTTTCCACATCAGGAAAAAAAAGAAATCAGAGTCTTTTATGGCTGTGGTTAATGGGCTCTCACTTTTAGCTGCAGGGAACCTTGCAATTAGCCCCATCACCACGGCAACATGACGAGCTTGACACAAACTTTTTCCATCTTAGTGGGAGTAAAACTGTTACTTCAGGAATTTCCCTTTGCCTTTGCTCCGTGAGCTTAATGGGTTTGCAGGATAAAAGCTTCACTTAATTAGAAATCCATTTAAAGTCCTGAGAGGGGATGTTAATTTCCAGTCAAGCTGTCATCGATTACTTGCTATGGTGCAATTGGACAACTGGACCCTTTAAACTATGTGAGATGAGTCAATACACCCATGTCAATTAGACTGCGTTTGGAAAACAGGGTTAAGTTTGGGACAGATTGGTTTTTCTTGTTTACTTGATGGAATCTACAGATTTAGGTATGCCATTAAAGTAGAAATGTTTTCTCAAATGACTACAGCAATGGATGGTAGAAGAACTCAAAATGAGCTTGTTACGAGACAATACTATTAAATATGTGAACAGAGGTCAGATTCGTCTGCATGTTTAAATGAAATTTAAACCAGCAGTTTCACAACCCGACACACTGCAGTCTACACCAAAAACAAACAAACTGAGAAACTGAAAAAATTCTATTCACCCAAGGCAACCTCTAAACCTCAGGCCCACAGAATAAGGAAATCAATTTAGCTCGTTGTGCAGGATGAAACATAACCCCTTACGGACCTTCTGTGCAAAGCATTTGCTGAGAGATGATTTCACAACAGATTCAAAGCCAGAGCTATATTGTTTTTAAAATAGCTCAATAATCAGAGCCAAAGTAGAACAGTGATTAGACTGAGCAGAATCTTCAATTCTAAGAATTATACAATAATATAGCACTTCCACAGCTAAAACAATGAATTTACATTCATATTGTGAGGAGACTGACCAAAAATAAGTCTACTTACGTTTCTTCCACGAACCCACTCAAGAAAGGTGTTAAGCCTAGCTTAACATGCCTTAAAATGCCTTAAACTCCTTTTGATAGTAAGCAAAAAATAAAATTTCTGCCTAGCTATTTTGGCGGTCCCTCAGCTGAACTATGCGTTTTTGTTCTCACGTAATGTAGATGGAATATATTCAGTGGAAATGTGGCTGATTTACAAAAGAACATACTAGATTTTTTTCTAGTTAATGCATATAAATGTGTGTTTAAACCTACACAAGCCCTTTATGACATCTGACATAGACCTACTTAAATATTTATTGATGTATATTTGTGTTTGTCAGTTGTCATGACAACCTATTTATTTATTTATTTATTTGTTTCTTTATTGACAGATGTGAACTGTTTTCAAGGCTCTCTTCCCTCCTCTTTCACCCTTTATTTCTCGCTAGCAGCTCAACACAGTCACAACAGTGTCCTAGGTAGACATCAGACCAGCCTAGGACAAAGTGGACATCAGACCAGGCTATGGAAAACTGGACTTCAGAGCAGGTAATGATAAACTAGATGTCAAATCAGTCTATGAAAAACTGGACAACAGACCAGACTATAACAAACTGGACATCAGATCAGACTAGGACAAAATCGGATATCAGACCAGGCTATAACAAACTGGACATCAGACCAGGCTTTAACAAACTGGACATCAGACCAGACTATAACAAACTGGACATCAGACCAGACTAGGACAAAATCAGACAACAGACCAGGCTATAACAAACTGGACATCAGACCAGGCTTTAAAAAAACTGGACATCAGACCAAACTAGGACATAATCGGACATCAGACCAGGCTTTAACGAACTGGACATCAGACCAGGCCATGAAAAACTGGACATCAGACTGGACTACAACAAACTGGACATCAGACTAGACTAGGACAAAATCGGACATCAGACCAGGCCATGACAAACTAGGCATTAGACCAGACTATAACAAAATGGACAGCAGACCAGGCCATGAAAAACTAGGCATTAGACCAGACTATAACAAACTGGACATCAGACCAGGCTATAATAAACTGGACATCAGACCAGGCCATGACAAACTGGACATCAGACCAGGCTACGACAAACTGGAGGACAGAGCAGATTATGGCAAACTGGACATCAGGTCATGCTATGACAAACTAGACCACAGAGCAGATTATGGCAAACTGGACCTTAGACCAAACTATAACAAACTGGACATGAGACCAGGCTATGACAAATCACACCACAGAGCAAATTATGACAAACTGGACCTCAGACCAAACTAAAACAAACTGGACATCAGGGCAGGCTATGACAACTGGACAACAGAGCTGATTATGACAAACTGGACATCGGGTCAGGCTGTGACAAACAGAAGATCAGAGGAGGCTATAACAAACTGGACCTTAAACGAGGTTACGATAGGCTGGACCACAGGCCAGGGAATGACAGGTTTTCAAACAGTAAAACACTGGCCTTTATGTGTGACATAGCATAGCCCACTATTCTAAACCAAATGAGAAACACAAGATCATTCAGATTATTAATAAGCTCGTTAATGGGCTGCCCTGATGTCAATCTGCTCGATTAAGGATGTGCAAGAGTAGATAACTGTCCATAATTTCCACATTGTCTCTGACACTGCTGTGAGCTTGCTCTGCTGTTTCCCACATGGGAAAATCCAGGCCAACCATGAAGAACCACAACCGTTATCTAGACCCAGAACAAACAGTTTTCACAACTGAACAAACACAACAACAACAACAAAGCTTAACCACCAGCGAGCGTATACCTATTTCCACAAATGAAAGGGACAGTGGCGAAGGGTTTTGGCCCCAAGCTGTCGTTGGTGTCCCACCTACAATCCATCTGCGTTCCCCTCCATTACATCCCAGACAGACTGAGAGACGAGGGATCGTTATGGGAGATAAAATCCGCTGTGATGGATGGAGCCGCTCGCGGAGCGGAGATAAAAGTCGTCAGAGCTTGGTGGGAAAAATGGAGGCAGGTGTGTGTGTGTGTGGGTGTGTGAACCCTGCAGCCCCAGAGACTCAGCCTGCAACATGAATATGTTAGATGGAAGCTCTATTCAAAGCTTATAAAGAGTTCTTCAGGACCTTTGCTGACATTTATCACATGGCAGTCAGTTTTATCAAGTAGCTTTCAAACAAACTTTTCAATATAAGCAGTGAACACTAGTGAAATAGTTAATGCTGTAAAAGCTGATGCAAGAATCTTGCTAGTAGAACTGTAAATGCTGAAAGTTGGCACTGAATAAAGTTGCATTGTACAGATGTTTATTCCATGTTGCTAAAGGTGTAGATAAAATGGCCAGTGGGTGTACAGGCACAAGGTAAGATTATTTGGTCCTAAGTAAGGAACAAACCCCTCTCACCTAGCGGGGCATCTTAATATTGTTGATCATTATTCGTTATTATCAAACACAAGTGCCGTAGGTAGACATCTTATCTGAAGCTGCTGGCCTTAATCTGTATGATTTTATGTACTGCACGGTGGCCACACAATTGGCTGATTAGATAACTGCATTAGCACCGATCAGGCATAACATTATGACCGCCTCCTTGTTTATATTGCTCATTGTCCATTTTATCAGCTCAACTTGCTAAACAGGTGCACTTTGTAGTTCTACAATTACAGACTGTAGTCCATCTGTTTCACTGTATACTTTGTTAGCCCCTTTTACCCTGTGGTGGACCGTTCTCAGCACTGCAGTAACACTGATGTGTTACTGTATGTTGTGCTGGTCTGAATGGACAGAACAGAGAAGTGCTGAAGTTTTCAAACACCTCAGCGTCACTGGACTGAGAATAGTCTACCAACCAAAAATATCCAGCCACCAGCGTCCTGTGGGCAGCGTCCTGTGACCACTGATCAAGGAATAGAGGATGACCAACACAAACTGTGCAGCAGCAGATGAGCTATAATCTCTGACTTTACATTTACAAGGTGGACTGACAAGGTAAGACTGTCTAAAAGAGTGGACAGTGAGTGGACAGTATTTAAAAACTCCAGCAACACTGCTGTGTTTGATCCACTCAGACCAGCACGATGCACACTAACACACCACCACCATGTCAGTGTTGTTGAGAATGGTCCACCACCCAAATAGTACCTGCTCTGTGAGGGTCCATGGAGGTCCTGACCACTGAAGAACAGGGTAAAAGGTGGCTAACAAAGTATGCAGGGAAACAGATGGACTACAGTCTGTAATTGTAGAACTATTTAGTAAGTGGATTTAGTCTATTTATAGATTTAGCCTATTATATTATCTATTTAGTAAGTGGAGCTGATAAAATGGGCAATGAACGTAGAAACAAGGAGGTGGTCATAATGTTACGCCTGGTCGGTGTATATATAGATACAGATTTTCTGTATTTTCATAGACATTTGGACCCCACTGTATAAAGTTAAATAAACTAATAAACTAATAATAATAATAATTATTATTATTATTGTAAGTATTATAATAATAGTTGTAGTGTTATGAGTAGTAGTATTAAATAAAGTGTCAAAGCAAATATTGTGATTAAGATCAAGAATGAACCTTGATTGCAAAGCTAATTTATCAGCTACTGCTCCATTAATCTACACCCATTAATCACCTGAAATAAGAGACTAAAGCTCCTGTCACACAGCAAATCCTCTAAGCTACTGTCTTCTTAAGGTAGCAGCAGTCACGCCTGAGCTAAGAGGAGAACCAGTAAACACATTAATGACTCAATTAACAGCAGGGCCACACAGGCAGATCCTTATTTGTTACACTATTCTCTATTGCACTCCCTTTCTTTTATTGAGTTATTAAGAAGTTGAATGGTTTCCTATGACACGATCATTTATGTGGAACTGCAGGGGAGCTCTGCAGGAACTCAGCCTTTCTCTGTATCTCTCTTTGCTTCTCTCTGCCTCTCTCTCTTTCTCTTTCCCCCTCTCTCTCTCTCTCTCTCTCTCTCTCTTAAATGAGTCATTTCTAACACTAACCTGGTGAAATAAAAACATTTAAGGACTGTATGACTGCTGTTAAAAGCAGTATTACATTTTATTTATTTATTTTTCTAAAGAAGAGCAATTAAGAAGGTACAGTCATGTGCAAAAGTTTGTACATGGCCATTCAAATGAAGCTTCCTTAGTTTTCTACACGATAATTAGTTAACACCTCTTTTACAGGGAACTTATATATGACATTTCTCTGTAAATTGTAGAACACAATTTCTCAGTGCATTTATTTTTCTCAGTTTACAGGACTCATATTCCACATACTCATGTGTTTTATTTTTACTTTTTTTAGTCCACTTAAACATTGTGTGGTGTTATGTACCAAAAATGGACATAGTTCATTTTTACATGTTTTCCAACCTCTCTTTACAATTACAGAGGCTGTCTTTTGTTACTGTGACTTAAGGACTGTATTATATATTATATGTTAATGAGCTCTGTTTTGATTGGCTGCCCTGTCTGGCCTGAATCACTATTTCATCGTGAATTGGCAGGGCTAAACTGCTGTAGACTGAATAGGTGGGTATATATAGTTGGTTCTTATGACATTGAAGAAACAATGAATTCAAAACGGGGAAATTTTGCAGTATAGTTTCCATATATGGATGTATGGAGTGGAGAGTTTTGAAACTCCTAAAATGCCTTTTTGTTCACAAAAATCTAACTCAATTCTCCATGATGAGGCCCTTTAATGCACTGGAAAATATAAAAATATGGCATATCTTTTGCACAGGCCACATTTGGTATGTTGAATGCATCAAATTTGCTACACATGCACACACACACATCTTTTAAGCCGCTTCTCCTTCTGGGTCGGTGGAGGAGCTGGAGCGTATCCCAGCTGTCATCAGGCAGAAGGCAGGATACGCCGTGGACAGGAATCGAATTTTATAGATTTTAACTAAAACAATCAACACAACATGTAATCCAGCTCAAACTTTTGTTTACAACTGTAATTGTTAAAGCTACAGGTATAAAAATCTCAGAAAAAAGGCCTCTCATTTCTCATCAAACTAATCAAATGGAAAGGCATCTTTCCTCATCCCCTGCTTCTGAACATCTGAAGAAGTGTCCACACCTCAGCTTTCATCATTCTGAGCTTTAAAACGTTCTCTTTTACTGCTGAAGGATGAACAGCTCCTTTGATTTGAGCTTGGTACAGTGTGCCAGCTCCTTCTGATGTAGAAGTCTCTGTGATATCAGGAGACAGCTTGTGTCACGAAGATGTGCTAATAATGACATGTTTTATAGCTCTAAACTGTGACAGTGCTCTGATGAGACACCAGTAGGTAAAACACGCTATCATTCTGCTTTCCTGCCTTTGAATGCGCAGTGTTCATTAGCAGTAGCATGAGCAACGGCTCCTGACCCACACCGTAAACCAGAGACTTCCTCACTCTTCTCTCAGTTTCTTTCTGATTCAAAGCCTTTGTCTTGCGGTTTTAACCTCAGCCTGCCTTTACTGAGTCTATAACTTAATCCTGTGAACTGCTTCCACTTTTTCCTGACCTCACTCTGTTCCTCTTTATACAAATTGAGCACATATAAAAATATACACACACTGCAGATCTTGACCGTATATTGCACCATTCCAGTAGAGATGCACTAGTCTAGACTAGATACGCAGTATTTCCCACAGATTTGAAATATGCCAAGGTGGGGAATGACTCTAACAACAAAATTCATAATAATGCTTCATTTTAACATATTAATGATGCAATTTATTTACAGGCTTAATTTATGTCTTTGAACTCTATTCAAGACTGACCTTTTTTCCCCTGTAAAACTACACACTGTCACATTATTAAACACGGGTGACCTGATTTGCTGCCTGCAGTTTTAACCTGGTATCTCTGTCAATACTGTCAACACTAAAGTGTTTTATGACTAAAAAGACCATAAACGCTGGTTGAAGGAGTTAAACAAATGAAGCTAATGAGTGAAGCAACACTTAAACATGTCTTTTACTGGAATATCAGCTGCTGAAAAATGCACTTCTCTAAGAAAGTCATTTCTTCTGACTGTACATCAGTAAGATTTAAGATAGCTTAATGTGCTCCTCTGTGAGTACCTGATCTACGAGTCTTATTGTTAAAGTACTTTTAAGAACTGATCTGTTAAGTAAATATTAGATGAACAGTGTGATTGCAACTAAGCATTCTTTCACGCTAAGAGAAAGCAAATCCAGCCAGGACAATGTTGTAGGTTATGTATAGTAGCAAGCTAACTGTGTGCAAGTGCTACTCACTCTCCCACCGGCTGCTTCACTTTTTCCATGTTTTAGGCCCCGACAGAACTCTAGAACACTCTTGAGAGTCAGAGGCTTGTTTTTCTCTGTTTTAAAAAAAACATGAAGCCAGGGAAAAATATTAGGCTCTAAAAATTCCTGTTATATCCAGTGAAGTGATCTGCTTCTGTGCTACATGCTATTTTATGCAGTATTGTGCATGTAGTGTGTATTAGCTGTGAAGCTGCATTCAGGACATTTTGTTTACTCTATCTCTGTCTCTCCATATATGGTCACTTCTGTCACACCTATGCTTTGATGTTTCTATAATTGGCTACTGTCCAAACTGTTATGTGCCTGAGCCTATATAACCATGACTATGTGAATGAAGTAATGTTAGCTAAAGGCTGGACACAGCCACACTCCGCTCTATTGGCAATTCACTCCTTTTATCTGAAAGACTGAAGCAACAGAAGTTAGTGAAATGTATTAATATGTAAGAGAATTAGTATTAATATATAAGAGAATTAGACAAAGGGAAATCTGGGATATGGGAAATCGAATCTAATACAAGCTACTTATTAACTCTATACAATAATTCTTATATGCTTTTTAAGACTTACTGTCACAAAAAAGTTATTTTGGATATATTTTGACTACAACTAATTCATTGGAAAAGGCCATTATGCTTTTAAGAGCTGAAGGTGAAAGAGGAAAAGGATGACCAACACAAAGAAGGATCAATACAATCAGAGGAATCACGATCCAGCCAATTCAGTAGCTTGAAGACCCAAATAGATGACAGGATATTCTATAGAAACACTACTCAAATGCTTGCCATGTGTTACAAATGACTTGATGGCCCTTAATAATAAAATAATCATAAAAGTTATCTGATCAGACTGTGAGACAAAACATCAGACCATCACCACTCAGAATGAAAAAGCACTGCACTCTAACAATCAAATCAGTGTTTCTTCTAATTGCAGAAATAAATTCTGTATTGTGAGTGTAATGTACAATGTAAAGATTGCTAATGTAAAGATTAGCAAAGATTATTGCTGTTATCGCTAAGGATTTTAAAGTTAGAAATGTACTCAATAGGAATCAGTGAATTTATACAGTTCTAAGGCTGTGAATGGAAGGTTCACTCTGTCTAAAGGTCTCCAAAAATATTCCTTCAGAGCAACAACTATTACTGCACAATAGCTCAGATGTGTACTGTAATATCATTGTGCTTACATAAAAAAATTGTATGTGTTATATGTGTTATTCAGTTCCTTAGCGTGTCCGTCCCTGGTTACAAGGCTTTGGCATGATGATCACTAATATGCTAACTGTCTTGTGCTGATTCCTAAGGACTAATCAGAATCTAGACCTATGGGTTTGAAACTACTCTCAAAACCTAGAGCATGACTGCAGCCCTTAAGCTGTGCTTACATGTTGGTGGTAAATAGTTGACGTCTTCTATGAATTCTATGAATTCAATTAATTCTGCTGCTTCCAGTGGTGACAGCAATGTACTACAGTGGTTGGGCTGATGTTCCATCAAGAGCTCAATTCTTCCAACTTTTGCTAGTGGAATAAAATGGATGTTGATTCTTTTTGGAACTCATGCTGAACGTCTCTTCGTTGAAACCCAGTGTTATTCAACAAAAATTAAAAAGACTAGAGCATCTTCCTCCCTTTATTTCACCTTTAATCAACAATCTACATGAGTAAACTGTCATCTGATAGTCATTTACTTTTGCTGATAACACTGTCATGGCAACATTTTTGTGGCTGCAAAAGATGGAATTTTCAACACCAATATGTAAATGGAGCATTAAAATCATACCTATCACAAGCAATAACAACAGCATGAAGTAATTTGATATTAATTATCTCTTACCCATAGCTCTGTCTATGAAAAGTATGAAATGTAAGGTTTCAATGAATGCAACATCTAGTCTAGATATAATTTAAATCTGATAAATGGTTAATTTTTGTGGAAAGAAAAACATCTGCCACATTTTTGTTATTTTTTGACATTAAAAAAAAAGTTGAAATTCCAGACTCAAACCAGCCAATGCAGAATGTAAATTGAATGTGATGTAAATCATTAATGTCACGCATCCCTCAGGCTCAGAGGTCTCTAGGGACTCTATTTCCCAGAGGCCACAGGGGGGATCACATGATTCTCAGTCTTCCCTCTTACTCCAATCACCACTCTTCATCAGCGGAGTGCTAACTGGTTTCACCTGTTCTTAGATTATAAGTTTAGTATAAAGCCCGGGCTGTTAGTCTAGTTTGTTGCGAGGTATTGCTTCTTGGTCTAGAGCTACTGAGCTTTCATTTGTCTTTTGTGATTTTCCAATTTTGGACTGTTTTTTGACCACCGCTTTG